>NC_040883.2:4358053-4630553 GCF_900634795.4 Betta splendens | reverse complement strand
AATTAGGCACATTTACAAGTCGCACTAACATGGGATTTGACACTTTTTGAAGTAAATTAAAAAATTATTGGATAACGGCGTATTTTCATTGTATATATTTTTATACCCTTCAAGTAAAGGACATGATTTTATTGCATGTCCCCTTCCTTAGTGCTAAACTCTTGGACAGCTCACAAGACAAGAACTGCAGGAAAGAGAGAAATCTCTCCTGCACCGAGTCAGGCAAAGTGCAAATGAGCAAGAAATGGCGTGTTTGAAAATGTTTGCCTGTCTCATCTTCTTTGAGCTGTGACATTATTAGTCATATGGGACATCAATGATGCAGTGGGCTAACGACACATCCAGCCCATGAATCTTTCAGCTCCTCTCCCCGGCCTCGGCGACGCATGCCGGGGCCGTTCCTGCTCGGGATCTTCTGGAGCCCGGGCGCGTCTGCCAGCGACAGCGCTTTGATCTCAGCTTGTGGAACAGATAGCTGCGAGGCCGGGCCTGGATCTGCCTGGGACGGTGCTGCTCACGCACACGCACAGCAGCTCTCGCTCCACGACCCCGCGCGCGCAGCCAAAAACTTTTATTTTGCAATATACAGGGTTTAGTTTATGCTGCAATTATGATTATTATGGTTATTTTTAAACATATGCAGGGAAGCTAAATGTTTTCCTTTGTTAAAGTAATTAAGAAACTGCAGCAGTTGATGTTTTTCCGTTTTTATAATTAACTACACAGCCCTACTTCCTTCTTTTTCATTCCACAGGAGCCAAAATTCAGGAACAGCCGGCTCCATTCACTCCCTGGGCAGCTCCACTGACATACTTTCCCTGCTAATGGGGCCACCTGCAGGTCTGCTGAGGGCCCCGTTCGGACAGTGTCAGAGGGGAACGCAGACAGAGCAGGCGGCGGCGTGGCTGGGTGGTGGTGCTGGGCATCTGTGACTGGCACCGGCATAAGAGCTCTTTCATTTCCCCCCTGTTCTGCTCCGTGCCACAGGCACACAAACAGAGCCGGGCACGGGTACAGGCCAGGGCACCAACACATGTCAGGAAATACTTTCTCTGTGATCCGACTGAGCGAGGCCCAAGCTAACGCTCCCCTGGCGCTCGAACAGCAGTGTAAAAGCTGCAGAGAATGCAAAAGAGAAAAGGGTCATGCAACAAATCCTGAGAGAGGCCACAAACCATACTGCTGAACACCACAGCACCATACACTGCTAAATACACAGCAAATTATATATATCCTACAAAATGTGACCTTTCCAGATTATTTTCCTGAATCATATTACTTCGTCCTTGCATTCTTTAACATCAAATAATTGTTTAAATTGTCTGACATTTTACATTATACAGTATAAAGTAAAAGTAAAGTAAGTAATTTGTCTGACATAATTGCACTACACCATAAATAAAGCAAAACTAGTGCAGCAACTTAATAACATCATTTAATAAGTCTCTAATCATTCTAAACAAACCTCAACTGAAGGTACTGTATGAATGAATGTGTCTTATTAGGTATCATCCCTGGGAATTCTGGATATTTTCACCGTGGGGTAGGAGCTTGTGTCAAAGGAGATGCTTGGGTGCTATATTTGAATCCCTCCAATGAAAAATACCTCACACAACAATTATAATATAATATAATTATAGTAGTAATTATGAAAATAGGACTCACAGCAGCAACCGGTTGGACAGGCGTGGAAAAAGAAGAAAGGCTGGGAGTGTGCGCTGGCTGAGGTGTAATTTACTCTAACCACCGTCCTCGGCTGTTAAGGAGGGGCATTTGGGAGAAAACAGTGTGCGATCCCCACACGACGGGCCCTGCCTTGGGGCAAGCGTGCAAATTAATGACTGCACCTTGCTCATTACACTCGAGAATAATCAGACTTTTAACGCAGACCTATAATTTCCCAGGTCCCTTCAGGCCACAGGTCTATTCGTGTCATTTACCTGTTCACACAACTGTAAATTTCACACGAGCCCAGCGTTCTTTTTTATAATGTGTTTTTGTGAATGTTTAACCGAGCCTGTATTTATTCATTGTTCATTTCTGACTCATGCTAAAATAGCACTTTATCTAAATATCTAAATTAGCCATATTTCTTGTCAACAAACTAGTATACACACACAGACAGGTTCGCTCGGCTCATCAAACGCCACAGCACTGAGAGCAGAAACCCGACTCCCCATTCAGAACAAAGCAAAACACACAGGCCGAGTTAAGAGGGAATCAAAAGGAGAACGATTTAGAAATTCAAGGGGATCAAATGGTAGCTTTATTAGGACCCGGGCTGCGGGGCTGGGTGGAATGAAAGCCTGTTCTGTGCTAGTCCTAACTGGCCAGGTCAGGCGAAACACTCAGTAAGAGAGAGCACTCAGGCCTGGAGGAGCCTTCACACCATCAGCCAATCCCCAGCCTTTGGCCTGCGCTAATGTCTTTCTCCGCAGACACTGTGAGCAGGAGGGCAGCCAGGTAACCCAACGCTGATGGGATGAGTCAGCCTCTCCGCAGGCAGGGCGGTCACTTTTCTGATCATCGTGTTAGCACGGCCGCTTATGAGGCGGCGGGGCTTTCAAGTGAATAGGCTAAATGAAAAGGAAAAGCATTCGCTCTAAGCGGCGAATGCAGGTGACGACAATTCGGGTCAAAGATTATCTGGTGTCTTACAGGGGTGTGTGGAACAAATCCAATTTCTGCAACAGGGAGAGAAAGTAAAGTAGGCCAAAGAGGATATCATTCATAATTACTAGGCTTAGCCAAAGCGAAATGCTCCCCCACAGAGAACTTCAACAATGGCCTTAATTACATTTTTTCCTCCAACCCCACCTCAAAGTAAAAACACGGATGACAAATTTGGCATTGGGATTCCAGCTCATGGCTATTCTCTGTGCCAATTCCACTTTTTGCTTGTTGCCAAGACAAATCATATTAACACGTTACTAAAGAATGCTAAAACCTTTTGGCTACGTCCCAGCCTACCGGTGCCAGTAAACTTCATTAAAGCAAAAAATGCTTTTAGGAAACCTTTCCTCAGTCGCAATTATAAATAAGTTCCTTCATGGAGCTCCCATCATGGGTGGGCTAGTAGCCCAGGGGCCACTGGCGTGCCGACAACTGATCACTAGGCTGAATGGAAAGCAAGCCCAGGGAGCCGGCTCAAGTAACTGCTTTGTTACGGAATAAATGCAGCTAGCAACAAAGTTTACAAAGGGGCCATTTGTCAACATTTTTATGCCATAACGGTTTTTCAACTACAGTGACGGTGGCCATGAAACGTGCCTGAGCCCACCAGGGAGTGGAGAGTAGCCTGTTCAGACATAACACAGAACAACCTGACCAAAAAAAAGCACAAAAGGGTCCGTGCTTGATCCACATTGTCAATGTGTAAGGAGAGATTGCTCAACTTCTATAAAACAGGAGCGTCTCACATGTTCCTGCCAAAGGCCTCAGTCTGTGGCTGCCATCGTGCTGATGAGAACTAAATCCTCCCTGAGTTGCTTTTGCTAATTAAATCTATCTTAAACACATTGAATATGCAATTCATTCAAACTGTTTTACAAATTTGGCAACACTCACAGTTCTTCCAGCCTCCCTTTAAACCCCAGAGGTACATAACATATCAATTTAGTCTTAAACTGTGCCATTTATTCGCTTATGAGGAACTCCCAACTGTGTGAAACCTGCGTTTGCTACAGTAGCTAGCTAGCTAACGAAGCAGCGAGACTGACATTGTCCAAGATTACATATACATATTCGGAGTAAAATCATCTTTTTGTGCTAATGTCTTGTGTCATTTTCAAAAGAGTAGCAAAACAAGACCTGTGGGTTTAGCCCTATTCAAGCTGGTCTTTTCATATCCTCGTTAGATAAGGAGAGCTGTTAAGTGTTGAGGCCTACTGACAACATATTAGACGCTTTTCATTAGCAGCTGGCCTCAGGGGACTCGCTAGAGGCCAGGCCATGAATGGGGGAGCTGTTTGAAGAGGCCAGCCGCTGTCTTCTCGCCGCTCCATCACTCAGTGACCTTCTCCCCAGGACACGGCAAACCAATCAGCAAAGAGGCCCCAAAAAACCGCCCTACCTGTCCCACGCAATCCCCGACCGGCGAGAGGAGTCCTCGACGGACGGAGGCCATTAATCTTTCTTCCCCTCTCATCCTGACACCTCAACCTGTCCCACCCAGCAGCCGCCTCTCCTCCGAGCGCGATAAGATCGGATCCTCACCTGCCGAGAGGCAGCGCCGCCGCGCTGCCGCCGAGCTGCCGCCGAGCAGATGTGCGCGGCGTGCTAAAGTATACCACATTTACTGACACAAACATGCACCTTTTGGTAGCTCGCTAACGGGGAAGCCATCTGAGACCCACGCTGACAGCGAGCCGACGCCTCCCCCTCATCTCTCCCGCACTCACAGTCGCACAAACGCATCGCTGCCTGACAATTTCTCTCATTGTAGTCAGATGCCAAACGCAGGGAAGTTGAGGGGTTTAAGAGATGACTTCAGACTTAAAGATGCTCCTGAGGACGAGGGTTTTTGCTTAAATACACATTTGTTTGAACACACACAGGTGCGCTCATACCCAAATGTTATTCCTGTGTTGCTGACACTAAAATGATGTTTCCCACTGAAGCCCCTGATACTAATGCTTCCTCATGAACTGGGTGGATGATGGGATGACGGTAAGTTCAGAGGATGCCGATGATGCGCAGTGATACGACAGCTTACAGCTGTGATACTTGTTTAGACAAACCCTCTGACAACAACATGTGTCACTAAGTAAGGCTTTAGCGCGGCACATTCCCTCATAACAAGATGCGGATTTGTTTGCCTTAGAAGTATGGAGACTAGTCTCCAAGCCGCTCTTATGACAGTTAGCGCTAAGCCACACTGTTTACGCAGCCTATTGGGGCGACTCCACCAAAATAGCAGTCATCTCCCAAATCTTCTTGTGACGAGCGAAAGTCTCTTCGGCGAGGATAAGGGGAGGAAGGGTCAAGACGAGCTTGGGGATTAGCGGCCCTAAACTCCTGCACGGCACACTCCGCCGTCTGGTACAGCACGCTGAGCTGCCTTGACTGGAGGGGGGCCGTATGGCATTTGAGGGGGTTAGATGGGGTCACGGAACCTTGCTCAGCAGGGATTAGGAGGCGTGTGGCCCCCTTCGCTTTTAATCAAACCCTTCCAATCACCTCAGATTACAATGGCATAACAGTATTGTGCTGATACTACTTCTCCCTTGACAGGTCTACAGGACGCCTGCATGTCAACTGAATGAAAATTAGAATCAGAGTTGCTTCTTACAAGATACATTAGTCAGAAATGATCAAACAATTGTTTCTCCAGTCCCTGATCTTTATAAACTGGAGTTCTTTAAGGCAGATGTTCAGCCCTTTAATGCCGCCTTTCAGTCGCGTGTTTGATGAAATCTGAAGTAGCTTTTTAGATGGGTTGCCCATAATGAACTCAAATACATCACAGATCGACCCGACAGCTAAAATTCATTCTCCCAAACTTTGGCTGGCAAAGAAAAGAAACTTGTTTAGTGTCTCACATGTGCAGCTGCTGGTTTGATTCACTTGCATCTCCTTAGATCCGCGTCAGGCAGATCACAGAGGGCTTTTGTCGCAACCCACTGTTTTACCAGTCGTTTCAACTTTGCAGAGCTTTTCTCCAGAGTTAGGTAAACAGTGTTAACAAGGTAGACGTTTTCATGGTCTGACTGAACAAAAGCCAGAGACAAGGCGCTCTGCCCGCGCTACCATCCACCATGATCAGTCTCCTTAATCTGGGAGTCAGGCTGCATAGCTTCTGATTTCTCTGTTAGAACATGGAGAGAAGAACGGCCCGTGGAACTTCAAAGGGCCGAGGAGACGCACATGGCTGCTAATTTTTCAGACTGGGCATATGTGGCGGAGAGCTTGGATTTGAGGCTCTCCTCTCACTTCAAAGCCGGGCGCCTTAAAAGGTCTGGCTGTGTTTTGACGTGGATCTGCAGAGGTGAATGAGAATCAAGCACCCGCTGCAGACCCTTCAGAAGTCAAGCTCACTCTGTTTAACACCCCCCACCCCCTATTCTCCCTCTGCACACACTCTCTCCTCCCTGCCTTGACAAAGAGAAGAAGAAAAACAAGAAAATTCAATAATGCCTTTGAGAGGCAGGATTACCTGAGGAGACGCCTGCGCTGCTATGCTGCGAGTGAAATCTCATGTGCCCTCCTCTCCTTCTGCTCTCACCACATCCCTCCCTCCCTCCTCTCCTTTCACTCTTCTCTTCCCTCTACTCCCTAGCTTGGCTAAAGACAGCCCTCAAAAGCACATCAAAACTCTCCTTTGATGCCGTGGCAGGCAATTAACCCCTCGGGTCCAAATTTACAGATTGCTGGGGATGTGACACATTTTGGATGGGTGGGGTGGCGAGTGTGCCTGTGCCTGTTCAGGGGAGTGTGGGATTGGGCTGCTTGGGCGTATTGTTTGTTTGCTGTGAAGCGGGCTACTTCTTTAATGAAGTGATGCCGTGGCAGACTTGATACAACCCATTTCTGTCAGTTTGAAAAGTAAAGTAGGGTAAACCTCTAGAGAAAGGGCTAGCCTCACCGGAGGAAGTGTTTGCACTCGATTATTTGTACTCCTGCTCACTTCTGATGAACAATGCTGCAATACAGAGGGAACAAAGGAGCCGGGCTCCTTGCGAATTTTAATTAAGTTGTGGGCGCAGCCAAATAATGATGAGGTCTATCCCAATTTCAACTATGTTTTTGTGTCACCGGCTCCCCTTGTGTTGTTTTGCATAAGAAATAATTAGCCTGAGTTGGAGCAGGAGTGTTGGATGGAGATGGCAGATGAAGCTCAGTTTTCCCCGGGCTGATGTTGGTGATGGAGTACATTATACATCACTGGGTATTAATCACAGGTTCAGCGCTCTGTGCAGATTTGTGCCGGAAAACAATTAACAAAATGACTCTATTCCGGAGGCTTGTTGGTCGCGGGACAGGTGCGTAACAGCGCTTGTCAGGTAATGAGACGATGTGGAGATGGGGCGACCACGACCCAGCGCGACAGCGACGGCCTCGTTTGGCTCAGGTCATCGCAGACGCCGTGACCCGTGACCTTTGACCTCCTGGCAACGGGAGCCGTCTGTCCGATACAGCGCTTTGACCGCAGTCTGTGCACGAGGCCAAATGAGAAGGAGCGCCTGCTGAAGATGAAACGCCCGCCTCTTGTCATTCCTTCAGGTCCTACCACAGGTTGTCCCACATGCGGCTCGCGCCCACAGGCCCTTCGCCCGCCAGCCGCGACGGCAGCGTTTACCCTTAAACCCGCTCCGCGCGGAGGCGTCGGAGCGTCCCTCTGTGCACTGTCAGGCGCTCATCCGCACAATTACCTAAGTTCAAGCAAACACGCGGCACTCTGATCTCGACAATTAGCACACATCACAGCAGTTGGGTACACAACATCACTCCGCAGCCTCTCCCCGCCGACGATCAGCGAGTCGCTCTTCCTCCCTCACCGCCGACTCCCTGCCTCTTTATCCTGCTGGATACAGGCAAAGGCTTCTGATCTCCTCAAGACATTGTTTTACGGCGGGATTTGGCGCCGCCCTCCCCTGGCAGACAGTGAGATTACACAGTGATTATAAGGAACTCAATATTGTATGACAGCCTTTTCCACGTGAGGGACTTACAATCATGTTTCATTAATTCAGCTTGAATGAAGCCTCATTTCAAGCATAGGGGAGCTTAAGATTTATGTGAAATTAATAACATAACAGATGTCTTCAGAATATCGGATCCCTGGTCTAAACAAGAGAAATCCATTTTTTTCAAAAGCACATTAATAATTATAATTTTTAGATTTGCATACAGGCAGCATCACGCGTTGGAGGGGATCCCATGGTTGTGGAGTGACACATTGGTATCAAATGGCCTCATTTAACACCACCTCTTGGCTTTAATTCTGGCGAGCCGTAGCATGTTGGATATTTCAATAGGATGTAATCACCCTGGGATCTTGTTGAAACATGCTATGCATCAGAGCCCTCCTTCTTTAATTTTCATGAGTTGCCATTACTTCTCATCTATTCTTCTGTAACAAAATGCATCTGTGTTTCCAAAATGTCTCACGCACTTTGTTCAAGCTGAGGAAGCTCTACACGAGATCGCCTCAGGCCAGTACCACTGTACTCCCCTTCCCTTTGTACGCAGTCTCTGCCTAGACTAAATATGGGGACAAGAGCTTCACAGCCTACTGTCTTGCGTGGCGCTGCCCTCCCCTGATACTCCAGCAGCGCAGCTCAAACGCAGGCTGTGGGGAGACAGTATTTCTCTGCTTCAAAGAAGGGGAAAAGATAAATCATTCAGGTTGGGATTTTTGTTCCAATATGCCACGGCGCCGCGATCACAATCCCTTTATCCACTCTCTTTGTTTCCCAAAGTTAAAGCTTCTGGATGTGACAGCGAATGTGACTTCCTCTGCAGGTTGTTTATGCAGCTCAATCACTATAATTCTTCAAAATTTGAAATGACACCTCCCTGACATGCGTGCCTTTATAAGAGCGGAGCCGTGGGATCTTATTGGGAAAAGATTGGCCACCTGGCGTTTAAGTCTGAAAACACATTCAGTGAACACCTAAATACTGTATACAGCTTGATGCAGTGGATCAATCTGCTACTTCACACTCTACAATAAAGGCAAACAATACGTGCAAGATCTGAAACGAACAATATGATTTATGGTTGCTAAACTAGCAAAATGACGGCAATCATTGTTATTTTCTACGCTACTTCAGCTGAGAGAGATGGTGATTTACACTGTAATTAATTCCATCACAGTTATTATGCTCCACTAAGTCAATTGGAGCACAAATTCAACTTTTTGTCATCGTTACTGAGGCGGGCCCGTGTGTATTGGCGCTCTCCACCGCTGATTCGGGCCCCCGTGTACGCCTTTGTCGGGCGGAGGTGCAGAACTCTTGTCTATGCCCGCTTGCCATTCAGCTTGGTTAAGTCATTTAAAGGAGTATAATGCAAACAGAAAAACAATAAAGGAAAATCTGACTTATTAAATTGGATATTGCAGTAATGCATAATCTAACTTCATCTCAATGAATCAGATGGAAAGTCTTTGTTTAGCCAGAGAGAGCTGAGGCAGTGTAATAATTGAAAAGCCAATTCAAATTTATATGAGAGCCGGGTCTATGCAAAAGTGGGCGAATGAAGGAATGAGGTGTAAGGGTGCATTAATCTTTATAACATTATTATTTTTTCTTCATTTCTAGAATAACAATTGTCTGCTGTATAATAGGATCAAAGTGAGTTTGCTAATAATGTCTGAGGAAGAAGGGGCTTACAGTGTGTCAGTCAAACACTTTCTAATGGCGTCTAATTCAGGCTGAACCTGGCAACCCTTGGCGTCGCTTTCTCTACTTTACACGCCAACGGGCACAGTGGCCTCAAGCTCCTACCGTGAACACAGTGGGGCGGAATGAAACGCAGCATTGTGCTAAACTGTCTTTAATCTATTCGCTGCTAGAGCTCGGCTAATGTTCCGCGTGCCTTTTTCATAATTACATCCTGACAACAAATGCTACGACTCCTTCACATTCGTTGGACACCCGCGCTACATCGCGCCATCACACTGTGGGAGTTGTAAAGAGGAGAGGCTTTAAATAAGAAAAAAAGAGCGATTTAGCTGTGATTGACATCCAGCTACTTCAGGACACAGAGGTGGGAGATGCCTTTGGGGGTGGGACGAGTGTAAATAGGGGAAGGGATGGTGACAGGAGGTCTAGTAAAGGGAAAGTGCTGCTGCCTGTGGCCCCTGGGGTGATACTTACATGGAGCCCAGAAGCGCTGGCCACTTGCCAGCGCTAACTGTACTTCCCTCACCCCTCCCTGCTGAGAGCACATCCATCTCCCACCCCAACCTGGCACCCGTTTATTCCCACATTCATTTGTCATGTCCCCAATCAGCTGGATGAATAGAAACGCTGTGACCATGATGGATGGTGATTCTAATTAAGACCAAACTTGAGATGCAGTTCTCCCCTTTTCGCCGTTTCTGTTTATCTAATAAGAAGATACCCCCCGCCTTCCTTCCTGCTGGTGGTCGCAGCCTTTACAGTCGCCGCCAGTCTACTGTAGGTCACCTGACAACGGCGAGGGAGAGAGAGAGAATTAGGTGAGGTGGGAAGGGGTGGGGCGGCCCAAGTAACGAGTAACTCTGGACCCAGGATGCTTTTGTTTGTTTGTTTGCTGTGTTTAAAACAAAGAGAGCATGGCATTGAGAATTCCATCTGAAGGAACTCCCCTCAGAGATTAGTTATTCAAAGGCATGCAAATGACATTGCCATGTGCTGGTTTACAAGGGGGCTGTGTTCATTTTGGATCTGCTTAATTGCTTCATTTCTAAAATAACCTCTCTGTTGTTTACTAGTTCGATACAGATAAAGGCTGAGCTGTTTTTTTGCACTGTTTGTGTATTGTTTCACTAGCTGTGTTTATCAAAAATCCATAGGCTGCCTTTTGATTTAAGTGCTTTTCTCATTGAGCTACGTTAGGGTCTTGACAGGTCAAAAGGGAAATCAAGACAAAAAACAGGACAACAAACAAAAGAAACACAATTAACTTAAGGTGCATCATAAATTTAATCTATTATTTCTAAACAGCAAGCGTTTAGCTCATTTAAAGCCTGTATGACTTGTGTTGAGTATTAATATGTTACATTTATAGTTCTGAGGTGCAGGTCCATTTTTTACACTTTATTTTGAAATCTTTCAGTCAACGTTTCCCTGAAAATGTAGAGAATCGATAACATTTACATTCCCAAAGCAAGGTCAGATAAAAATAATTGAGAGTATCCGTGTCCAGACTGTGTCATTATGCATGAGATTACACGGAGAATGGTATAATGGGCATAATCCAAGGAAGGAAGTCCAGCAGTACTTGTGTCCAAAGGAGTTAATCACCTTGGTTAGGCGCAGAAAGGCCAGATTGAATTACAAGGAAGCAGCATATCTGTGGAAGTAGGCCATGCGTGACAAGTCTGCACTCCTTTAAACATGCAATGCCAGCAGGGACCCCGGCATTTGAAAATCATTGAAAAGAATCAATTACTGTTAATGCAACAGGGCAAGTCAAGCATGAAACATCTGACATATCTTCACAGGTCAGTTTGGGGAAAGCAGAAGGTGGATTATCTATTGGTAAACTCTATAGGACGGCTAACGATATTCTAAAGCAATCCCTACAAAAACTGAATACATCAGTAACAGAGCTGGTGAGAAAAACTGATATTCACAAATGCTCATAGTGTATTTCTCTGTGAGATACATAGGAAAATGTTTTTTGTCAGCCAATGAATCAAAGCAGGATGAAAAACTAAAATTTTAAAAAATAAAAACATTGAAAATAAATGTTAAACTACAATTTGAGAAACACCTATTGTATAAATGTGTTGGTAAAAAAGGTGATTTTTTTTTTTGATTATTTTTTGATTACTTATTCTTATTCTTCTTATTTCTGTCCTCGGTCAGTGCTAAACACACTGTAGCCGGCAAATAACATGAAGGATTGCCGTCTTCAACTAAACCTTTCAAAATCACTCCAATATTGCCTAAATATTCTTATTATGTACATCGCATAATGTGCTTTACTTTCAATCAGCCCAGAAATCTTCCTTCGGCTTTATATCAGCAGTAACATGCCTAATCCTATGTTAAACGGAATAACACATAATAAAAAAGGATTAAAAAAAAACATCATCGCCCAGTCAAGACCCAAATCTGTTTTCCATGTCCATCCTGAGTGAACAAGCAATGTTATTTATTAGGAAACAAGGTGAGGACAAGGA
The DNA here is from genome assembly GCF_900634795.4 of Betta splendens. Taxonomy (NCBI): domain Eukaryota; kingdom Metazoa; phylum Chordata; class Actinopteri; order Anabantiformes; family Osphronemidae; genus Betta; species Betta splendens. The sequence goes on along the minus strand of NC_040883.2, from coordinate 4,618,717 downwards.
TCAGAGCTCCTCTTTGGGCACCATGTGAGGACTGAACCACTGTTTTCACATCATATCCCAGTGTAGACAAGCTGTAAACCCACATTGGTACAGTCTGTGTCCTTTGTTAACACTTGTATATTGGTCATTTTCCTGATCAGACATACTCACAAATATTGATCGCTACAAATTTCTGACATTGTCCCCACTGCCAGAACAGCAACCTTGGAAAAAATACGGGGTAATGCCGAAGAGGATTGCCTGTCGAGCGCCATGCCGCCGCCACGCTTCCCCAGTGCCGGTGCGTGCTCTGTCCGCCCGCTCTTGTTTGAGGGGCATTGCTTGATCATTCATTATTAACTCACGTCTGTCAAAGCAAACAATGAAGAGACTGCTCAGAATTGATGACTATATGGAAGTGCATATGAGCAAAAAGCATTTCATTTAGTGCCCTACTCTCCATGTAGGAGGTGACACCCATGATGGATATGACACTGTACACCAGATTTATCTTGGAAATGGAATAATTATGCATTTAATGCATGACTGGTGGTCTGCATTTATACTGATAGCTAACAGGGCAGGCGGGACGATAAGCAGAGGGGGTTGGACGGCGAAATCCCTGAAGCCGCGTCGCCTTGAGCCTCATCGGAAATCTTTAACTACCGGAAATATACATTTCCTTTGGTCAAGGTTAAGATAGAAGTTCGCGAGTGCCAAGCGACACCCTGACAGTGTCACCTCCACAGGGACAGTCGTCTCATCGCAAGGTGACCTTAGAACAGCTAATGGTGACTAATACCCCCATAGAGGAGAGTTAAGGGTCATAACATGCCACGCCACTTACAGGCGAATGATACAGAGACAGCAGCTAACGCCGATCGATACGCCGCATTACAACTTCCTCCATCTTTCTTGGCTCCTCCACGCTAGGACGGACATGGAGACGCGTAATGCAGAAATAATGTGGATTCCGGCGCGAGCAGGAGCGTAAACACCTGGCATGTAAATGCTCCGTGTTTCAAGAGAACGACTTTCCATTACAACTCCTCACTTTGCCTGTTCTGCTTGGGGAGCACAGCAAACAGCTTTACATGCAGCACTGCCTTTATAATTGAATGTGCGTCGCTCACACATCAAAACGATCTCAGGGCGGCAGCCGAGGCCTTTCTCAAAGCCCAACTTCAGATGGGGTTTCTCTTCGCGTCCCGTAGGGGGAGGGCAGAATCCCCCAGTAGTGTGGCTGACTGTGTGGTGCAACGCTAGACAAATAATGCCGCTTTCTCATTTTACAGGTGTCCGTCATCCGAGTGTCAATCCCGCCGGCAGATTTCACACGCCACCGGCACCAGCGCACTTCTGCCTGCTCGTTTTCTGTGTGTATAAACGCTCCCAGAGACACAGCGGACTGCAACCGATTCCGCACCCTTGCAGACATTTCAGACAAGACACGAAGGACAGTAAAGAAAAGGACCCCGTGATCACAGAATGTCAATTAAGGTCAGGGTGAATCTGTATAAATACCAAGCTGCTGTGCATGAAAGCAAAAAAGAAATGATCAAATGACGGCTCAGGTACAGTAATTGTGGTCATTAGCCTTACAATTTTTAATAATTACTTCCCATTGGCTTAGTATGATTACACGGTTGTGCTGAGGCCTTATGAAAAGCCACAGATCCTCCGCGGTGCTAAGCTACTGTATGTACAACAAATGTTACAATGCCAAAATCGAGGTACAGGATGATGAACAACAGCTAAATGGGAAAGGAGTTCAAATCCATCTGGCAGCTTCCTATTCATTCCTGTCCCTGTGGTTTCAGTAGTGAGTGGTGGTGGTGGTGCCATGCCTTTGATCAGCCAGCGGAGACAATGGCGCTCGGCTTCAACCCGACGGTGCGGGGTTTACCTGCTGCTAAGTCAGGTATCACAGCCAGGGCCCAAGCACCTTAAAGAGGCTTTTACCCTCCTCAGGATCAGGATGACAAGATTCGTGTGGGCTGGGTGTGGATTTGAGACCCTGCTGTGGCACAGCGTCTTTCATGTCAGACTGTTTATGAGAATATGGAGATGGGTTTTGCATGCTTGCGGGTGTTCCTTAAAGCAGCGGTACGACCTGAGGCTGGGCTTGATCCCTGACGAGTCTGAATCTACCTCTCGATGAATCTCATGTAGCACACTTAATACCCATAAGAACATGGCGCACAAGGCCCCTCATCTTGGTAACAGAAAGGAATTTGAGAGCAGATTAATATTATGAACAGTAATATTCCCCCAGTGGCATCTGCATGCGCCAGGGATTACAGGGCTCTGGGGTGATTACCGGCAGGGGAAGAGGGGTTACAAGTCCAAAAAACTTTTCATCTTTACCCAGGGCATGAGACAACATACAGTACAGAACAACAGAAAGACATATAAACGCACCACTGCCTTTGCTACAAATTTTACCCACTATGGTAGACGTTAATTTTGAAAGGCATTGTGTCATGTCATTTTTTCCAAGCATAATCAAAAAAAGAAGTATGTTCACATACAGTACAAAGGTAAGTGTGCTATGATGGTGTCCTAAATGTACTGGGGTTAATAAGGTTGGTAAAATATCTGCTATATCACATGTAGTGATCAATATAAATATGAGCAATTAATGTAAGTAAATAGATAGATGTTGACAAAATGGAATGGATTTTGACTTCCTCTTCTCTTCTTTTCTGTCTTGTCCGAGTTGAGGTACTGTATATATAAAATACTGTATATAGTCACCTTTGTCCCATTATTTTTTTTAACATGAGGACTAAACCACTGCAAGCACACATGTATTTTAATGTTTAACATATCAGAATGTGTGCATGAGCCCTCTAAGCCTATGCTGACTTCCAAGGTCACACTTAACCACCATGGCTTAAATTTAACAGCAGCTGCTTTTTCTTTGACCACTTTATCTTTGTTTTTCTCACTGAAGTGTGCGACTACTATTAGCTTAGTGAATTAAGAAAGAAGGCATACAAGGTGAGGAACAGTGAAGCTAATCTCCCTTAGGAACGGCCGCAGAGGTCCCTCAGGGCTCCTTGTCCGGCCCAATGTAGATATCAGTTTTCAGCGTGGCACGAGGACCTGCCAGGCTCAAGGCCCGGTTCCCTCCAAACCTCATTATTCCCGCTGCCACCGGGCTGACGCCAGGCCACGCGTGCGAAGCCGGCCAAGGAAATCTCCTTCAGGACTTGTCTTACGACAGATCACTCAGCAATTTCCTTGGGTCTATTTGCATGAGGATAACACGCGGTGCACTTTGGCCATGTGCAACCAATAAGTGAGCCTAATGAAGGCCAGGCTGTGCTGGTGGAGAGCGCTGAAACAGGCCTCTCGTGTCTGAAATGATCCAGAGGAGAGCGGTCACGCCGTTCTGCTGCGCGCTGGTGTCACGAACGAGGGGAAGCAACACTGTTTCCATTTAGAGCTAAGCTGGAATCACAGGGCACCAGAGATGGCAAACATTTCTGACAGTGGGATATTTCCCTTCGTCAGACTCGGGTGTTGACTTTGTAGATTCCAGCAGGTCTCCGGGAGCTGCGTGGAGGAAGGAAGGAGCGGGGCACTGCAGCGCGCCGCCACGCAGCGTCTGGGTTTGTCAGCAGCTCGTAAGCCGAGCAGTTCAAAGAGCCATCTGATAGAAAAGCTGCCTTGGCAGCGGTTTCCTCCTGTGTGTTTGCCAGTAGACCGCTTCCGTCCGACTGCACCCAGTGGTCATCAATTAGAAAACTGAAGGGTGCCATCCACACACAGGCAAGGCCTCTATTTGGACGTGAGCTGAGCAGACAGCAGTGCTGAAATGATTTCAGATCTACCGTCATATGGGACCAATAAACAGCGATGTCACACAATAGTTGATTGATGTTATTTGTGTTTGATCTTGTGCTAAAAAGGCTAAATATAAAAATAAATGACCAGATTGTATACTGTTTAAAGTCAATCAAACTTAAGCTACAGAAATGTTAACAGGACAATTATCAAAGCACTTATACCTAGGAAGTTTTAGTAGCAATACTACAGTTTATTGGAGAAATGTGCAATATTTACATATTTAACATATCGATGTTGCATTTTCCATTAAGTTTTGTCAGTATGTATTTTTTTTCATAAAAGATGCATTATTGTTAGGCAAACATGTTAGCTTAGCTACGTTAGCTACTGTAGGCTAACGTGGCTAACAACAACACAGGCCAAACGCAGCGAGAAACAGTCCAGCTTTCACGTTTCATTCATGACCCTTAATCTTATTCCACATGTCTGCATTTAATATTACGCTCCCTTTGCTAAAACGCCAGGACAAGCAGCACATTGTTAAGTCCCTTCTGTCCATAAACCAAAGCCTCAGCTTCCTGCAGGCCCCTGACAGCCAATGGTTACGCGCCCTCTAGTGGTGAACCTTGGTAACAACGGTTCTACCAAAGAAACGTACTGTGTGCAAGAAATTGGAGCACAGATATGATCAAATAAAATAAACCATGAGGTAAAATATGTAAATGAATCACTACTGTATAATATGACAGCTACTACAGTACTTTACCATGTTGCAATGACAGAATGGAGGTGTTTGTCTCATTTCAGTCTATATCCCCACTCCAGCAGTGTGAACACACACACACACACACACTTACTATTTTTTAACTACTGTATTTGCATACAATTCATTATTAGATTTTGTAATTTAAAGACTTGTGCAAGGAAACATCTGAACTCATAAGGCTTGAGATGTGTCAGTACTGGGATGATAGAAGATGAATTACTCTGCAAACAGCAGGTGCAGGGAGGGTGACCTGCGACAATCCCACATGACGTCTCTTCGGGGCAAGAGAAGGAATTCATTTCCCTCCCTCGCACGCCTCCCTTAATTACCACATCTAAATAGGGTTTTGTCACTTCCCATTAGACTTCTTTTTATATTGCGTGCGATGCAATCGCTTAAATGTCAAGCAGTTTGTTCTTGTTGAAAAAGCTGCTTTCAACACTCGGCTAAAACACAGCAAAGAGCATCTGTGCTGCTCTGCGTTGCTTAAGTGACAATTCTGGGATTAGAGCAGCACCAAGAGTAATATAAGCCCACGAGCAGGGATGCTGTAGAAATCAATACCCCATTGCATTTGCATTGCTTTGATGATGTACAGCAGGACCAGGAGATTAAGTAATACAGATTCTGCCTGACAGGCTGATCATTAACACTAGTTTGCAATCTGCTTGTGCATTCACTCGTCCTGTCTAACATCTTGGGAAAGACAAGTGTTCTACACAAGTGAATTTAGGAGGGCACATGTAAGACAGTGGCTATAACAGCCTGAACACCGTGCTGGGTGAAAGTTGTCTGTGTAAATCATCATCCGACTTCAATCACGCCTGGTTCAGAGCAGGAACAGGTGTAGGTGAGATCGAATGCTGCAATTATCTGGGTAAATAAGCATTAGATGTTTGCAGGCTGGCTGCGGACACACGGAAAGTGGGTCAGCGGGGATAACGTGAGTGGACGACCTCTGACCTTTCACTCCAGCCACACAGGTCTTCACCCACCTTCCTTTAATCCAGTCAAGGGTCAGGCTGCTTAAATCGTTGGGCTCGCGGATCCAAGCACACAAATTACTACTCCATATGCCACCGATATCAAAAATGAGTGACATATGACTTCTCTGTCTTCTTTCCTTCGTTTGAATACGTGCAAACACACGAAACAGTAACACATCAATACAGTGGGTTGTGGAAATTACTGTCCCTGATACTTTACAAAGATTTAAAATATAATATGAAGGATTATAATTTGATATCAGTTCTTACTCACTCTTGTGTGTTAGGGGGAAAAAAACACACCTGCCCTCTATCCCTGCAGGATCAGCGGATTAATCTTGGTAAGACATAACGCACACAGATGGTCAGACAGGAAAAATTAGAAAAATATGCAATGTGAATACATTTGTCCCGTGTAATATTGGATATGATTCATCTGTCAGCGGAATAATGGCTTGATGCATTGGTGTACTTAGCAAAGAGACAAAGTTAATTTCTTTATAGGCCAAATATTCCCACCAAGATCCCCTGTAATAAAAATGATTCTTCGGGGAATATTACATAAATTAAGCGTGGGCCATCTATTTGGTTTGCATAGTAACGGCAACAGGGAAACGTGTGCGTTGATTCATTCCTGCTCACGTTTCAATTTCACAAACACGATGCACTCAGAGGGATGTGCCATATGTTGCTGTATATATCATTTTAAATAACAACGAACACACTCCAGTGGAGAGGCTGATGGACATGACAGTCTGCTGCTGCCGCTCCCACGCCAGTCCTTCGAGGCGGAGCAGGCGTTGCATGAGCGTCGCCTGCAGACGGACGACTGGGTGATTATCGGGGTGAAGACAGAAAGGTGATATGTTAAAGCTAACCGGAGGCAGGCGGCCTCCGCTTCCTGGACGAGGGGGGGGGGGGGGGGGGGGGGGGGGTCAGCGTCCCGAAGCAGGAGAAGCAGGAGCGCAGATCACAGGTAGCGGCGATAGGAAAAGGCAGCGCTTCCGAGGGTCCAACACTGGTTCACACAGCAGCAACGCCACGCAACAAAGCGGTTTCTATGCGCCGCCGTGCTGCTCACGCCACATCAGGAGACGCATGGAAATCACTTTTAGACAGAAATAGGAGGGGTTATTTTGCCATAATACTTTGACCTTTCCCAGCACCATCGTGTGTCACAAACACTCACTGTATGTGCGGCACAGGCCGGTTCTTTGTGCTTTGTGTCATTGTAAACAACTCAAATCTATGCGGGATAAGCACCGTAGGAGTCAGTCCTTCTACAGGTTACACAGGAGTCTATGGGGGAAAAGAGTGGCTTCGTACTAGCAAAATAAGAGGAAGGAGAAACCATCGAATCAACTTAATCAGTTAGTCTGTTTGTGTACTCAGACTGAGTACTTTTAATATGAAATGGTCGAGTACGACACTGTGCTGGTCTGAAATATGTCAAAAGGAGGCCAGGCCACTGTAAAGCAGACAGACGCAGAAGCCTGGCCAGCTTCACTTTTAATGAGGGAAAGGAAATGAGAGGGAATCCGATTTCCCAAAGCCTTTTGCTGGCTTCAAATCTATTCGAATTTTCTTTTAATGGGTGATTTTTTAGCTTTGCATTTTTTTCTCCTTTGTAATTTTACTCAAGGGGTGAAAACAAATACTACTATCACAGAAATGCTGCTACTGTTTGATGTTCAGATAAATCGTACCGGGTGGAAGAACACTGGGGTCAGAGTTCTAATTATCACCACATTCGCAAATTCATATTTGATACTAGTAGACAGACAACAGCTTTGGAAGCCGACATGTGCAAACAACATAATAGCTAATCTGCGGCACAGGTCTCTGAACTGTCAGTGGCTCCAGACAGACAACAGCATCTCAACTCTCCTTTCACTCACTTGCATCACGCGGCGTTTGCGTTTGCGTTTCATCCTCGGCAGCGGTGTGTCTGACTTATCAAGGCTTTCCATTTATTGTGACGGCCAAATCACATCACCGCTGAAAAATTCATCCCGGTGTGTCGGCCTGTGTACAACCGGAGCCGCCGTGCTCCTGAAGCACCACTTTGAATATTTCAGAATTACTAAAAGCAATCCACGGTAAACATTCATATTTCATTTGTCTGCACTCGTACCCAGAGTCGTCCATGAAAGTCATTTGTCTTTGACGAGAGAAAGGCATCAGAATCACACAAACAAGCGGATAATGTCTCCATCAGGAAGATTAACTAACAGCTGGAGAGGTAACAAGTAAAACTCCGACAGAAGCTCCGGATAAATCTGGAAACTTCAAAGTTAAATCACCTCTGATAACATCCTGCAGCACCGGCGACTCTGTCTCATACACTGACGTCTCCCAGATACTGGAAAAGTGGGAACGCGCAGGAATGAGAATCTAAATAAAAACAAATGTGAGGCAGAGATCCTTGTGTTTGAGCGAGAAGAGGAGCTGTGAAGCGGTGCGTGGGGGTCACCCCCCCCCCTCTGCCGTTGCCACGGCGCCGGCGTCTTGGAGCGAGGCCGGGCCAGCCCCGTGTCCTATAAACACACACAAATCATTTACATGCTGTACTCATCAAAGGCAGCTCTTCCTCGGCCCCGTCGAGGCCCGCTGCCGATCTGAGCTTCCAACGCTGCGTCTCGCAGCGCGGCGGCGGCGGCGGCGGCGGCTAACCTTTGCGACTGCCAGGAATGTGATTAATTTTTTAAATACAGCTGTTGACCTATTATTGAGATGGAGGGGGGCCACGGGAGACGCTCCGCTCCTCTCCTCTGTATAATGGAATGCATTAGTGCATCAGTGTTTACACGGCATGCTAAGAGAGGAACAAAATGAGGGAGAAAACATTAAATATAGCAATTCGACTAATGTCGCTTAGGGCCGCGTGTGTGTACACAAAATGTCAATCAAACGTCGCAATTCTTTGATTCATTGCCGTTTGCTCTGGCAGCTGCATCTGAGAGAAGAGTGGTGACACAGTGTGGAACAATAATTACCCTGCAGTGTTAAAGTCCTCCAGTGTCTTGGTGCATTCATAAATAAAACATGTTCAAGATAATGGATTTATGTTCAATAATTCATCGTCGGAATGTTTCAAACCAAGTGATATAATATGTGTCACCGTATTCTGTAACACAGTGTTTAGCCAAATTAACTTATCTTGAAACAGATTTATCGACAGAGCTGTTGCAGCGTTCATTTACTCAGCAGCCATTGCTTAATTACTCCTGCGCAGCACATAAAGCAAACAATGCCAATAGTCTGATTCTAAAGCACTCAGTGTCAGTGTTAACTACACGCCCAGGCAAACAGCGCCGAGCGTGGCGCTCCGGGGTGGACCGGCGCCGGCCAGACACACGGGCCGCTCGGTTTGATGACCCATCAGAGGGGGGGGGGGGGTGACATCCAGAGCCGCCGCCTGTTCAGCTGGACCGGGGTCAATCAGTGGGCCGGCAGAACCCGGAGCCAGCTGGAAAGCCATGACACGACGGGCCTCCGTGTCCAGAACGTCCCATTCCCAGTCGCGCGAGGAGGCCGCGCTGGCATGCGGGAGGAAGTCGCTCCAGCTCATAATTAATTACAGGACCAGCGCGAACATATTGCAGCTTTGCATTAAGCTGCATTTGTAACGACCAACAGGAAGTCGTTAAGAGTTTGATTTGCACGTCCGCTGTGCAGATGCGACTCGTGACGGCGCCGCGGACGAACAGGGGACGCGCAATCGCCAGCAACAGGACGCGCGTGGCTTTAAAAACACCCCCAAAAAAACAGGATTTCATCAGCACACGCGCACGAGATAAGGCGTTTGGGTGTAGAAGCCTGAACGCAACAGAGGCAAACAAGAGAAAACAATTTACATGCAAATAAAAACCTTATCATCTCAATCTCCCTGCGCCACTTGCGCCCGCAAAATTGCATTCATATGCACAAAGGCGTTCAATTACTGTAGCCGCGGCTCAACTTTTCACGTCTCAGCGTTTTCTATTTGGAGAGACAGGCCCATGTACATTTAATAGGGAGCCAATCCCCTTCCCCAGCTCTGCAAGAGATCACTGTGACTGTGTCAGTTAGAGGAGATGGCAGCATGTATCAGTGCATGAAATAAAGCTTCTGCTCCAAAGTGACAGGCCATGGATATTGTTGGCAAATGGATGTTAAATTCACTCTGCAACCACCAACAGCAGCCCCGGCAATGAAAAATTAACTGTACTCTGGCTAAAGGGAAGGGAAATTGCTTCGCGAGATGTACCACAAAATCCTGTTTGCGAGCTATCCATCTGTCAGATCTCCTTTCAAAAGGAGTCCTTCAGCGTTCTCTATTAAACTCGCGTACGCTGTTCGCGGTAATCCAGCATGAGAGCGGAAACAAAGACATGTCAAAGAGAGTTAGAGTAAATCCCAAATCTATGCTGCGGACTACGAAGGAGGCGGTAAAGAAATGGCTCCGAGGGCCTCGCAGCACAGCACGTGCAGTTCCCGTGTCCGCCGCTAGAGGGCAGTGACACGCGCCGCCGATCAAACCTCAGTCAACTTACTCCGTGTAGTTTGTGCTACTTAGAGTCGCTACATGTGCAGTAGTTTTAATTAGATGACTGATTGATTAGGCTTCAACACCGCAATGAAACACTGATCCGTCACGTGCTTTCATGCAGCACTAAATAACCACGACGCTGCAACTGAACTGTGAATTTGGGTTAAACGTCAGAAAAATGAAGGATCACTTTTGGTCACTGCATTTTTTTAAATATATAATTTCCAGTTTCCAGTGCACTGTGGTGGGAAGGGGGGTTGTTGCCGTTTGCAAACTGGGTTTAGTTGGTGCGTTTCCACATTCGGCCACCAGATGTCAACATACCACCTTTAATAAGACTTGGCCTGTCAGTAGTTGGGTGTCGCTCTAAACTCAAACACAATCACGACGCGTTACGCCACTTTCAGTTGTTCAGTCACTTCCAGTGGTAAAAACAGCTCATATTTGTAAAACTTGGCTTCAGTTTCGCCAAATTAATGGCTTCAGTTATTTATCTCAATTATTCGGTTTTGGCGAACAATGCATTTGGTTTTTGACAGTGACGTTAATTGCAATTGTTTATACTAAGTATTCAACGGATCGTGTGGCAAATAAAAATAAAAATCAGCACACAATGTTCTTCAGTTACCAGGAAAATCCACTTTCCCTTCTCCCGTATAAAGTTTCCGGTGACAAACACATCCAGCTGTTCGAGCCTGGAACGACTCCGCTCCTCTTTCTCAACCTGGAGACTGCGCAGAAAGCGGCGCGCAAAAGTGCGTGTGCAAGCAGAAAGTGGCCGAGGTGCGGGATGTCCCGTTAGGAGGAGAAGCAGAGGCAGCGCGAGCGGACGCACGGACGGACGCGCAGCGGACAGCACCGAACCGAACCGAACCGAACCGCCGCTGACACGCAGCTCCTCCGGGAAAATGGCGTTTCCGACGATGTTTAGTCGTCGTCGGCTTGTTCTCAACTTGTTTCTGGTCCACTTCATCGCCTTTGACGCAACGAACGCGGCCCCGTCGCCCATTATCAGGTTTCCCGGAGACGACTCCCCCGGAACAGACAAAGAAGTTGCTCTGGTGAGTTGCGTGTTTTTCCTAAAAGTGGGTCAGTCGGCTGCGATGGAGCCGCTCGTGCGCGTTCATTGTTTATTCGTTCGGACTGATTAAACAGACACAAACAAAAAGAAGTGGACGCATAAAGTGTCTCTTGGTGTTTTTGTTTCCGTTTAGCGCTATCTGAACAAGTTTTATGGATGCCCACAAGACAGATGCAACCTCATGGTGCTGAAGGACACGCTGAAGAAAATGCAGAAGTTCTTCGCGCTGCAGGAAACCGGGGAGATCGACGCCAAAACCGTGGAGGTCATGAAAAAGCCCCGCTGCGGCGTCCCGGACGTGGCCAACTACAACTTCTTCCACAGGAAACCCATGTGGCAGAAGAAGGACATCACCTACAGGTCAGGCCTCCGTCGTCACCTCCTCACGTCCTGACCCGCTCACGCCTCGTCCAGCAGTTCCACTGTTAAAGAGTCCGCACAAACAGAACCGGAGTCACCCCTCTGCCCCCCCCCCCCCCCACAGGGCTTAGCTCTGGCTAAGAGCAGCATTCCTACACAGTGTGGGTCAGGTCCCTTTGTCTCTGGTTCTGTTTGGAGGTTTCAGGCTTGTTTCGTGCGGCTCATTCCAGCCCGTGCGCCGCTAAATGAAGGCCCGCGGGCCCGAGACGGCGGCGGCCACAAGCTCTCCGACCGCAGGGAGCCGATGCTGTAGACACACACTCAACACAACTCCAGATGACTCATGCGATTGTTGCTGACTGGCCTCCGCTGGCTTCTTTTCCATGACCCGACGCAGAAAACAGGTCGGCGCGCAGCTTTTACGGCATTGCGAAACCAAAGCACGCCCTTGTTTTCTCTAGAATCCTGGGCTACACGCCGGATCTGGACGAGGAGGTCGTAAACGACGCCTTCTTCAGGGCCTTCAAGGTGTGGAGTGACGTCACGCCGCTGTCCTTCACCCGCCTCATGGACGGCGAGGCCGACATCATGATCAACTTCGGGCGCAACGGTGAGACTCGCAGAACCTCCGCGCCCGTGGACCCGAGGTGTCTGCAAAACAACGCGCCTAAAAAACCCACCACACTCGTTTCCCTGCTGCTATTTTCAACATTTCTTCAAATAAACGCTTGTTTACGCCCCAAAAGCTGCGCCAGCTGTTGACTGTTGGGAAACAGGAAACCGCTGACACGTCTGCTTTTCTGGTTCTGTCGCCAACAGAGCACGGGGACGGTTACCCCTTCGACGGCAAGGACGGCCTCCTGGCGCACGCCTTCGCTCCGGGGCCCGGGATCGGTGGAGACTCCCATTTTGACGACGATGAGCAGTGGACTCTGGGAGAAGGGCAAGGTGGTAGATTAGCTTCTAGCAAAACCCCTAATAATCCATGAAGTACTGGTGTGATGTGTTACGTGATGCTTGGTCCTGAAACAGTGGTGAAGGTGAAGTTTGGCAACGCCGACGGGGAGTTCTGTAAATTCCCGTTCCTGTTCATGGGCACTGAATACAACAGCTGCACGTCCCAGGGCCGCGACGACGGCTTCCTGTGGTGCTCCACCACCTACAACTTCGACGAGGACGGCAAATACGGCTTCTGTCCTCACGAGCGTAAGTGCGTCTGATGCTTGTCCTCCTCCGGAGCGCGTTGCTCAATGGCAGCGGTGGAAAACCCGCTCCTCGCATCAGATTATTGCTTTATTCAGATGCGTTCTGCTGGTTTTGGACTGTAGAAACTGGGTCGGACCGTTTGCCAGGAAACGCTTGTTTTCTTTTTTTTTTTTTCGTCTTCATCTTGTTTTGTTTTCGTTTTTTAGGGTTGGAGCAGATTGTAGGACACTTCTTTTCCAAGTCGCTGCCCCACTTTCGAACGCTGGGCTTTGTCAAGCATTTTGTTTATCTGTGTTGTATCTGTGTGTCCGCGGTTCTAACGTGATTACATGCCAACCTACACATGTTGATGTTTTATAGGACAAGAACATGAATGAGGCCTGTTTGTAGTGGAGCCATCTGTTTCAATGCATTTGGTTTTGGCGACATGTTTTGCAATGCATCCTCACATTCACACACAGTCAACATCTAATTGACTAACGGTTGATAGTTTATGTCTGTTTCTGCTTTTTTCCGACAGTGCTGTTCACGCTGGGTGGAAACGCTGAGGGCGCTGCGTGTAAACTCCCCTTCACCTTCCAGGGTGTGAAGTACGACTCCTGCACCACCGAGGGCCGAGACGACGGCTACCGCTGGTGCGCCACCACCGAGGACTACGACCGCGACAAAACCTACGGGTTCTGCCCCGAAACCGGTACGTGGAGCTCAGCGGTGGGTTCGCTGACTCCAGGCCCCCTGCTGTGTGCCGGTGTGAAGGAATGCCCCGCGAACGCACCACGGCCTCGCTCGTGGTGCGTTCACTGGCTGTGAAAGCCTTTATTGTGCAGTAGCAGGGGTTCTTTTCCATTGTGTCAGTGCGGCTGACGTTGAGGTTAGAATGTGTAGATTCGATAGCTTGCATCAAATAGCAAGTAAAGTGTCTTTTTACCTAAACTGCATGAAACCAGCCCTTTCCGACTGGACATTCTCTCTTTGGGGCTGGAGGCGGTTTCTGGTGTTCTGCCTGCTGGATGAGTTCATGGTGCTTGTTGTGCCAGCTGCTTTCATGGTGCTTTCACTTCTGCCCATTTGGCTTTGATACGACGCGAGCTCTTCTGGGGAAACGGCGCGTCTGGCTTTTCGCCGTCTGACTTTTCGCCGTCTGGCTTTTCGCCGTCTGACTTTTCGATGTCTGACTTTTCGCCGTCTGGCTTTTCGCCGTCTGACTTTTCGATGTCTGACTTTTCGCCGTCTGACTTTTCGCCGTCTGACTTTTCGATGTCTGACTTTTCGCCCTCTGACTTTTCGCCCTCTGACTTGTCGTCGCTCACCAGCCATGTCCACCGTGGGCGGGAACGCGGAGGGGAGCCCGTGCGTCTTCCCCTTCACCTTCCTGGGGGACTCGTACGATGCCTGCACCTCGTCCGGACGCAGCGACGGCAAGATGTGGTGCTCCACCACCAAGAGCTACGACGACGACCGCAAATGGGGCTTCTGTCCCGACCAAGGTGAGGAAACGGTCCTCAAACCGATCCTGTTTTTAACGAATCACGCTGCAGCACTCGCTCACTGGATCCCCTGCTTCCAGGCTACAGTCTATTCATGGTGGCAGCGCATGAGTTCGGCCACGCCCTCGGCTTGGAGCACTCCGACGACCCCGGGGCGCTGATGTTCCCGGTTTACACCTTCGCCAAGGACTTCAGGCTGTCGCAGGATGACATCAAAGGCATGCAGGAGCTCTACGGTGAGACGAGGGGTCACGCATACAGGAAGTGGGGGTTTCCTTCTCTGAAGCCAGTGCCTCAGATCTAACGTGGTCCTGTCGATCTCCGGAACCAGGTGTGCCGACTGACAAGCCTCTGCCCACCCAGGGTCCAGTCACTCCCATGGACATCTGTAAGGAGCCAGTTGTCTTTGATGCCGTAGCTCAAATCAGAGGAGAGACTTTCTTCTTTAAAGACCGGTAAGCGCTTCATTCTGGAGGCCACGATGAGGAGCACTGTTGGACTGGATTCCTGGTTCCGCGTGATGAAATAAATTGAGGCAGCGAGTAGGTTTTTGCAACCATTTCCCAGCAGACAATGAGCAGTGACACAAGGCTCCTCCTTAAGTGCTGCTTCTCCCGTTGCCAAAGGCGGAGGTTGTGGTTTAGACGCTTGTTTCGGGATGTGGCAGTTAGCGAGCAGCACCAACAAACGGTCCGTCTCCTCGTCGTGACAACCAAAACAATCATCAGCCACAAACACGGCCTACAGTCGCCACCCCCGCTGGCGCCAGACGACCCGAGTCTCCGCGACATCCCAGTTTAATAAAGGGCTGCTACGGTTTCGTCAGCCGACTGCATGAGTCAGTGCGCTTTCCAATTCGGAGGCCAGTGTTGTCATCACAGCGGCTGAAAGTCGCCATTTTGGAGGTGAATGCAAAGCAAACCTTCTAGGAGAACTCCTCCGGTCAGCTGGGCCCAACAGGGTGCCGTGCTGCTTTCATACCGGCGTAGCAGCCGCCTGCTGCGGCTCCACAGACCTGAGATGCACACGAACTGCGCTCGGTTCCACAGTTGTTGGTATCAGAGTTCTTTATGGAGCCCGTGATTCCCACCGGGTTCCTAAAGCATAAGCTGAGCTACACCAAAGCTGCACCACGTCGCTCCTTTTGCAGCTTGGCCTAGTTTAACAGATGTTTAAAGTATCGTAATCCGAATCGCTGGTTTTCTGGAGCCAGTGCTGCACAAACTAAAAGACACCGGACTCGTTTGACTTATTTCCAGGTAACAGAATTTCAGCTAAGCAGCGAAGGAGCTGCAGCTGAGTGATTCACTGTCCTGTGTGAGAGCAGTAAAGCAGTGGCTTTTTGTTCCGACTCCTATTTAACGAGGAGCCTGCAGGCCTCTGGCGCAGACAGCTTTTATAGCGCTGCTTTCTCGGCTACACGGCTCATTTTCACATAATTATCCCAACACACGAGTTGCGTCCCCTTATATTGTCCTGACTCAGCGTATTTAGCTTGTTAACTTCACTGCGTGCTTAAAGCTGCATTTACACAAAACAGATTCACACAGGTGCAGCAGTCAGTACCAGCTACTATATGTGATTTAGTTTTAACTTAAAGCTTTGTTATATCTTCATTTCAATACCATTACTCAATTTTGTAACAGGCTCATCTGATCCTTTGCTGTTAAAAAAAAAAATAGGTCAGTGGAAAAGCGTTTGGGAAGCTGGCGCTGTTGTGCAGCTGTGTATTGGAGATCCGAGCAAGATGGGTCTTGTTCCGCTGGCGTCGGCAGCCCCGGTCGTAACGAGAACCAGATGCTCATGAATCGGGCCCATTGTGGCTGCGACGAGAGGCGAAGCACTTGCACTAAACCCCCCCCTCGCACACAAAACGCTCCCCACCTGAACCTCACCCCCTCCTCTGTTCCCTTTTCACTCTCGTTTCATCCCCAGTTGATCTGTGCTCGCTCGCCTACCTTTCTCTCTCTCTCTCTCTCTCCGCCAGGTTCCTGTTCAGGTCGGTGAACTTCAGAAGCAAGCCCAGCGGCCCTGCTCTGGTGGCCACGTACTGGCCCGAGCTGCCCTCCAAGATAGACGCTGCTTATGAGAACCCCATGGAGGAAAAAACAGTGTTCTTCTCAGGTATGCGGGAGCAAAGTCGTGTGATTCGAACCTCATCTGGAGCCGATGCCAGATTACATGAGCTGTCCTTTTCTGCTTTTGCTTTCAGTCTTTATGTCCATAGGTTGCAAAGACTTATTTTCTTTGTTTTATCATGTGTTTTCATCTTTTTCATTGAAGGAATTTCTTGCATAATGAAACATTAGCTGGAATGTTGACTGAGTCCTCGTCTGTTCACTCTTGGGACACTTGAGAGGTTCCACCATAGTTATTAGTGGTTTATGGTGCATATTTAGCATTTTACTGATATGACAGTCTTCCTGAATACTGATGAGATTTACATGATCCTCAGCAGTAAAGACATTAGCTGCAGGGTGTGGATACGAAGGCCTGAACGCTTATGATCTTATTATTTATGCCTAATAGGTTTGCAGGAATGTGGGACAGTCGCGTGTTAAAATAGTTCCCTTCCGTCCGAGTAACTGCCTCAGATCTACTGCACTTCACCACTTGCCCTTCCGTCCCAGGAAACCAGATGTGGATCTACAGAGCGGATGAGTTGGAAAGAGGCTACCCCAAGAAGATCGCCAGTCTTGACCTCCCCGCCGACCTGCAGAAGATTGACGCTGCCTTCAACTTTAGGAAGAACAGGAAGACGTACTTGTTTGCTGGGGACAAATTCTGGCGGTGAGCAGGAGATCTCATGCAGTCGTTAGTGAGCCTAAACCCGTATCTGACTCATGGTGGCTAATGCTGCTGATGTCATCGGCTGTTATGGGAGGACTGTCTGGAAGTGGTTAGTGTTTGGGGTGATCTAAACTACTGGAAGCCCTTGTGTGAATCCATCAACAAATAACAACACGTTTCATTTCCATGTAAAAGGTTGGTGTGGTGAGTGTTTTGCCCCTCAGTGCCTCATTACTCTCGTGTGTGTGCAGATATGATGAAGAACAGAAGAAGATGGACGCTGGCTTCCCTAAGCTTATTGCTGAGTCCTGGAACGGTATCCCAGATGAAATGGACTCTGCCTTCTCTCTTAATGGCATTGGTAAAAATATGAATTTTAATTACAAGTTGTGCCTTAAATGGATTAGTGTAAAACTTCAAGTATTGGTCTGATTAGAATCTGACTTTATGTTGGCCCTATGTTGGATGGATTTAAATGGCCTAGCACACCTAATCCCAGGATTCAAGTATCGTAGGAGGCATTTCTCTTCAAACCAGTAGTGTCAGCCTCTTGTTGGAGCAACATGAGGTTTTGTGCGTTGGGGCCGTAGAAATCAAATTCAGTTCAAATTCAAGAAACATCATGAAGCAATTAAAGATGGCTGGATGTGATTCTGTGGCGATGCAGTCAAAAGCTACCGACATGTCGGCTTGTACTGTACCAAATGGTCCAGAGCCACTTCCCGTATAACCCTGTCTGCGTTCTTCCTGGTAGGATCGCAGGCTCTATCGGCACATCTGGCGATAAACCAGAAGCCAGGAAACGGTGATGATGAACTGTTTAGAGAAACTCACAAAACAAGGGAAGGAGGGTAGTAAAACAGGCCTGTGGGAGTAGTCCTGAAGTCATCTGTGGTTGGTGGGAGTGCAGTTTGCGATGCTTTAAGTTTATGTTAGCCGTGCTTGCTGGAGAGCAGGGCATTGAGGGTAGAGCTCCGGTTCTGAAGCTTCATCTCAGAACTCTTAGTACACGTACACTTATGCAGATTTGTATGTCTGTGTCGAGCATCTTGGGATTTTGGGATTTTTCCACTGCGGCCGTCTAAACATACACACGGCTACAAGCATCTCATAGCCCCCGGCCGCAGTGAGCAGATGGGTATAAAGCAGGCCTGTGCCCCTCCACAGAGGTGCCTCTGTGCATCCTGCTTAGCATAATTCACACAGAGAAGCAGCTCTTTGGCTGCAGCGGAGCCTGATTAGATGTTTTAGTCCTCGTCCGTTTAATTGAAAGCGATTATCTGCTAGTCTATGTGCTCATGGAGCCTGACTCATTGTAAAACACTGCGTTCCTTCTTCTCTTCTTCTAGACTACAGCTATTTCTTCAAAGGCAACCACTACTTCAAACTGGAGGACAGCAGCTTGAAGATCGTCAAGTTGGGCGAAGTCACCAAGGACTGGCTCGGCTGTTGAGCGCCTCCGCAGCGTCCCTCGCCCGGCCGATCCTGTGACGACACCCGGCCTCATGAGGACATAGTGTGACCCGCAACGTGGGGTCGCAGCAGCGGGCGCTGTTGTAATTCTGCTGCACTTCTGTGGGACGTGCGCCCCCCCAGCCTGTATAACCAGCCTCCAGCTTTGTACAAAGGCACCTCTCCACAGTTTTACACAGGCTAAACATAGGCTACTGTATATTTCCTATATTACTGTGTGATAGTGACATAGTACGCGTTGTGCTGATGCTGATTCATCACTTGCACCCCTGTTTTATAGACATCAGCTACGTCCTGACACACCGTGAGATGATGCCGGAGGTTTTTTTTTTTTTTGGCTAGTTTGATTCTGAAAGACTGTTTTACACCACGTGAGCAGCTCACGTTCACATTTCCAGTATATTAGCTGCAGTTTTATAAGTGTGTCCGTTTTAAGTCATTAATTTTCTCATTGTTGTGCTCTACATTTTGTAAAAAAATGAATTTGCACAATGTGTCTGACCGAAAATGGTGCTTTAGAGGTAGCTTTTCGCATATAGTCCTTTTTATATGTATATCTATACACATTTTATATACAGCGTAACGGTTTTCATGGCTCTACTTCAGAGTAGTATTTTGCTTCACGTGGTTAGCACTTTTTATAGGAGGGAACTTTGTAAGGAGGAGACAGAGGTTGTATTTCCCTTCCACCGGTGGTACAGAAAGATTAAAGGCACAGGTTGCCTCCAGAGGTGTGCTGCATGATGGAATCATGACGAGAATATCGCAGTAGTATTGTTGATTAATCTTTTGTTATAATCTTTTTTTACATTATTTTTATCATGTTGTGTTTCGTGTTGATTTTAATGCTTGTGCACTTTGTTACTGTCACCAATAAAGATGGTCTATACATAATGTGGATCCTTGGTGGAAAGAACAGGAGCTCCATTTGTTTGTCTGCTGTTGTTTGTTTGAGTTTTTAATTAAAAGCACTTTCTTACCAGTAAAGGCTTGTTCTGGACACTTCCAAAGGTTAATTGTGACCAAAGAAAAATTTCTAGAAATTCACTAAATTAAGAAAAGAAGACGAGGCATTAAGTTGCACTCTTTATGGCGTAGCGCCATCTAGTGGATGTAGATGGAAGCTTGTTCACAATGTTAATAACGTTTCTTTTTTATTCCATTGTCTTTAATTAATTCAAGTAACTCATACACATTGGTGTATTATTGTTTTTTATTCAGCTTTTTATTAAACATATTTTTTTCTTTCTTGTTTAGTTGTTGTTTTGCGCGTATTGTGGATTCAAACAGTGAACTAAACGCAAGCAGGAAACAAAATGCAAACCTAATGTAAATCGGTGGTCGGGTCGGGGGCGGAGCTACGGTTCCTCTGCGCGTGAGTTCGCCGCCGCCGCCGCCGCGCTCCGGACGCGGTTGAGGAAGTGGAGTGATCAAGTAGCGGCTCTCCGTCCGCGCCGCTCGCCCCGTGTCTCCGCTTCCTGGACCGCGATGCCGCCGCAGCGGGTGTTCGCCCTTCCGCGGCAGCAGTCGCTGCTGCTGCCCGCCGTCGTCAACCCGTTCGTGCAGGACACCAAGCTGAGCCGAGGCGTCGTCATCAGAGTGAGTACGCCGATCTGAGATCTGTAAGGCGCGCGCGCGGAGCGCAAAGGACGCGCGGAATGCGCTGCGGCGTCTCACCTGGGGGGGAGGGGGAGGGGGAGGGGGGATTATAGTCTGGGCCTTTAATCCGCTGCACCGCGGCCGAAACAACTCTAACGCCTCGCTGTAGCACAAACCATGACCCACCTGCGTGACGCGTGTCTCTGCTGTAACGTGTACCTGTTGCCCCCCCCCCCCCATGTGGATCCAGTGCGTCCTCCAGGGGATCTTCCTGGTCCCGCTCCGGGCCGTCCTCATGGCTCTGGTTCTGATGGTGACATGGCCCGTGTGCGTCGTAATCACCTTCAAGCGTCCTCTGAAAGGAGCCGCGGAGCCCATGACGGGCTGGAGACGGTAACGCAGACGCCGGCACCGACACCTCCCTGTGGCCTCAGGTCACACACACACACACACACACACACACACACACACACACACACACACACACAAACGGTGGATGTAAATGTAAATGATGCACCAACGGAGGCTGAGCCACAAATCCACAGGGACTCGCATTTCCGCCGATGTATTTTCTATCTCACAAGGCATCTCCACAGACACTTTCACGCTTCTTTCAAAACAGAAAACGGCTCCATAAAAGGCGCGTTTCACCAAAGACGGTCTGTTCTCGCAGTAACGGCCCGTGACGTGGCCGAAAGCACGCGCCCGCGTCCACTCCTGTCGAGTCATGTCTCACTGGATCTCGATCTCTGCACCGCAAGCGTTACTCAAGCTCCTCTCCCCGCGTTTCTCAGAAAACAGAGCGAGAGTGCGGCCTGAGGCGGAAAAGCCGCCCGTCCATCTGTACGAAGCAATTCCCCACCGTTATTTAGCGCTATGTTTAGTCTAAAATCGCCTCTAATGTTTATTATGAGGAAGTGTGTGGGTACGACAAGTGTTACACAAAAATACAGAATGATGCAATCCTTCCTGTTGCTTAGACTTTCCCGTCCCACATCAGGGGTGTGTGTGTGTGTGTGTGTGTGTGTGTGTGTGTGTGTGTGTGTGTGTGTGTGTGTGTGTGTGTGTGTGTGTGTGTGTGCCGCTGCAGCTTCCTGTCCAGGAGGCTGCTCGCCGTCCTGGGCAGGGCCTACTTCTTCTGCATGGGCTTCAGGGTGGTGGTGAGGGGCCGGCCGGTCAGCAGCAGCGAGGCCCCCGTCATCGCCGTGGCCCCTCACTCCACCTTCTTCGACGGGATCGCGTGCGTGGCCGCCGGCCTGCCCTCCATCGTGTCCCGCGTGGAGAACCTGTCCGCGCCCGTCTTCGGCAGTGAGCCCCTCGCTCTCCTCCTTCCAGTAGAGTTGCGTAGTTATGTGTAACGTTGTGCCCATGGAGGTTCTAATTGTGTGTGTGTGTGTGTGTGTGTGTGTGTGTGTGTGTGTGTTGTGTGTGTGTGTGTGTGTGTGTGTGTGTGTGTGTGTGTGTGTGTGTGTGCGCGTGTGTGTGTGTGCGCGTGTGTGTGTGTGCGTGTGTGTGTGTGCGCGTGTGTGTGTGTGCGCGTGTGTGTGTGTGCGCGTGTGTGTGTGTGCGTGTGTGTGTGTGTGTGTGTGCGCGTGTGCGTGTGTGTGCGTGTGCGTGTGTGTGTGTGGCGCCGCCCCCTGCAGGGATCCTGCGCTGTCTGCAGCCGGTGCTGGTGTCCAGGACCGACCCGGACTCCAGGAAGAACACGATCCAGGAGATCGAGAGGCGGGCCAAGTCCGGCGGGCGCTGGCCCCAGGTCAGTCCCAGCGCAGCGAGCAGCAGCTCATGTCTGATCAGGACGCTGGTTTGGCCTCGGCGCCTCCTGGGTCACTTTCCCTCGTTAAACAATAGAATCAGCAGAAAGACGACCGTTTCCTACTTCGTTGCGTCCGGCAACACTTAACTTTGTCTAACGTTTGTTTTCTCAGCTTCTGATATTTCCAGAGGGAACGTGTACGAATCGCTCCTGTCTCATCACCTTCAAACAAGGTAGAGCCTTAAACGTGCTTATTCTATTGTATATAGAATGAATGTGGCCTTTGTGTTTGTGTTGGCTCACATTCTACCCGGCGTCCTTTGATGTGTAATGGGAGCTCCTTCTTGTGTCGCTGCTGTTTTTAGGGGCCTTTATTCCCGGGGTTCCGGTGCAGCCTGTGCTCATTAGATACCCCAACAAGCTGGTAAATGATGCACACACCATCAATATATATCTATATGTCCTAACAAAGCACACTGCGCTTGTCGCCACCATCGCAGGTCCCTTCAGTTCTTCTAACATCCCAAACGCATGCCTTTGTCTCCTGCAGGATACCGTGACGTGGACCTGGCAGGGTTTCAGTGCGTGAGTAGAGCTACATCTTCCCCTTGTTTCACCGCCTTTGCAGCTTTCAGTGACTTCCTTGCACTGAGTCGGTGGGTTCACTTGCAGGTGGATGCTGCTGCTGCTGACGCTGTGCCAGCCGTACACCGCGGTGGAGGTGGAGGTAGGGTGCGAGCGCGTCGGCCCTCCACTGGGGCTTCACTGGTTTCCTGGGGGAGTTTTAGGAGTTTGACCTCCGTCGTGACCTTTCGCGTGTTTTACAGTTTCTTCCTCCGCACGTCCCCACAGAGGAGGAGAAGAAGAGCCCGGCGCTGTTTGCCAGCAGAGTGCGAGAAACTATGGCGAAGTCAGTGTCATGAACTCACCATAGAAGTGCGTGAGTGTGGACCAAAGCGGCCTTTTGATAAATAAAGACCCCCCCCTCCTCTGTTTGCAGGGCCCTGGTGGTTCCAGTAACCGACCACACGTATGAAGACTGCCGTCTGATGATCTCCGCGGGGGAGCTCACCCTGCCCATGGAGGCCGGCCTGGTCGAGTTCACCAAGATCAGCCGCAAGCTCCAGTGAGCGCTCCGTAACCGCACACTTGTAGTGAGACTGTTTGATTCATGTGTGACTGTGACTCTCACTGTGCCGCGCTCGCTCAGGCTGAAGTGGGACAACGTGAGGAAGGAGCTGGACGGCTTCGCAGCCATGGCCAGTTCCTGCAGGGGAGGACGGATCACCATAGAGGAGTTCGCCAAGTTCCTGAAGATGCCCGTAAACCCGGCACTGGAAGAACTGTTTGCGCTGTTTGACAGGGTGAGGAACCTTAAGAATCAGTTTGAAAGGAACCAGAACCTTTGTATTCATACAACGCAGACTTATTATTTTCGCCTCTGTGCAGAACGGAGACGGCACCATCGACTTCAGGGAGTATGTTATCGGCGTGACCATCCTGTGTCGACCAGCCAACACGGAAGAAGTTCTTCGAATGGCGTTCCAGGTACAGAACAAAGATAAAAGGTTCTTGGTACCTAAGCTGTGTCACTCTAACGCCAATGTTCTTAGTTTAGTCCTCATCAAACTGACATCAAACGAGTACCAGAGCCAATACTGAGAACGTGGAATGCAGAAAAGCAGTAATTTGGAGATAAATCAGTCAGACATGTCATTTAACAGAATCAGCTGTGCTGTAGGAAGAACAGAGGCAGCGTTTAGAAAGGCTGGACAACGTCACTGTCTGTCGTTCTGCTGGGCCGAAGGTCCAACGTGGGTTCGGACCAACAGTTTAGCTCTTTATGTAATAAGAGAAAGACTTCAGACCGCTCGCCTGCTGATCCACAACCCGTTCATGCGCCTCCCGCAGCTGTTCGACACGGACGACGATGAGAAGATCACGCTGGAGGAGTTCAACGCTCTGCTGCGCTCGGCTCTGGGCGTGTCCGACCTCAACATGGCCAAGCTCTTCACGGAGATCGACGTCGACCGCTCAGGTTTCATCACCTTCAGTGAGTGTAGACACTCAGACAGTCTGACGCTGAGCCGTGGTTGTAGCTGTGAGCTCCTCTGGATCATTCTTCTTCCTCTTCTTCTTGTTCTTCCTCTTCTTCTTTTTCTTCTTCTTGTTGTTGTTCTTCTTGTTCTTGTTGTTTTTGTTCTCGTTCTTCTCGTTCTTCTTGTTCTTGTCCTTCTTGTTTTTGTTCTTCTTGTTCTTCTTCCTCTTCTTGTTCTTGTTATTGTTCTTGTTCTTGTTCTTGTTCTTGTTCTTGTTCTTGTTCTTGTTCTTGTTCTTGTTCTTGTCCTTCTTGTTCTTCTTCTTCCTCTTCTTCTTGTTCTTCTTCGTCTCCTTCTTCTATTACTTCTTCTTGTTGTTGTTCTTCTTGTTCTTGTTGTTTTTGTTCTCGTTCTTCTTTTCCTTCTTGTTCTTGTCCTTGTTTTTGTTCTTCTTGTTCTTGTTCTTCCTCTTCTTGTTCTGGTTCTTCTTGTTCTTCTTCTTGTCCTTCTTGTTCTTCTTCTTGTTCTTCTTCTTGTTCTTCCTCCTCTTCTTGTTCTTCTTCTTCTTGTTCTTCTTCTTGTCCTTCCTCCTCTTCTTGTTCTTGTTCTTCTTGTTCTTGTTCTTCTTGTTCTTTCTCCTCTTCTTGTTCTTATTGTTCTTCTTCTTCTTGTTCTTGTTCTTCTTCTTGTTCTTCCTCCTGTTCTTCCTCCTCTTCTTGTTCTTGTTCTTCCTCCTTTTCTTGTTCTTCTTCTTCTTCTTCTCCTTCCTCTGACCTCTGACCTCTGCCCATTCAGGTGAGTTCCAAGCCTTCGCCACGTCGCACCCAGAGTATGCCAAGCTCTTCACCACCTACCTGGAGCTGCAGCGCTACCAGGCCATCCAGGAGGCCACGCCAGGCGACCTGGAGCTGGCTGCAGGGACGAGTTCAGGGGTTCAACAGGAAGACAGCGGCTCGGACAAGAAAGACGACTGAGGGCGAATGCCGCTCGTCCACACGGGGGACAGCGCAATGTGGTTACGGCGGCGAGCAGGAAAAGGCCGGCGTCCAGTAAACGGATGATTAGGTTATTCGCCCCAGCAGAGCCACGGTTCAGGTCACGCACTCGCCTATTTACAGTTAGTGCTTCTGTTTTCAAGTTCAGTGCCTTTTAGCGATCAAACAAGGAATCCAAGTCACAGCACATGAAATGTCTCGGTGCAGCTTCTCTTTTTTGCGTGTGGTTAACTTTGAGTCTGTATTGATTTTCCTAATGTTTTATCCTGTGTCTGTGAGTGCCAAAGCTGCACGTTTCCAGGATTTTGTGCACTGTAAGGTCTCTCCAGCTCGCTCTGCGCTGCTGCGTCTGCTAAGCGTGCGTTCCATTTGTTAAGGCGGCTGTGTAATTAACCAGAGGTTTGCTTTGCACGTGTAGCTATTTGCATTTCGACTGTAGGTTCACTGAAACAAGGCAATTTGTGAGCAAAAAGCCGGCAGCGTTTCTTCACGACTGCATGTTCCAGCAGGGTGCGATACTGGCAGGAACATCACCTTTGAATAAATTAAAACTGAGGGTTTTCTTTTTTTTAAATAAATGAGGGAAACAACTGTAACCTTTGACTTGTGTTTTTATTCAGCACGAAGGAAGCTTGCATCTACTTCTTTGGACTTGAAATAAATGAAATGTAAAAGCGACGTAGTGCTGCTCCTCAAAACCACCACCAGGTGGCAGCAGACACCTATTGCACGTCTGCAGTGTCTCATTTCTACTTTTTGACCTCTAATATGTTTTGTCCTGTTCTTTGAGGTTTGGGCCAGAAAACAGTGAAGCGTAAGAACGTAACGGTTTCTGCTGAGTGTAGGTTTACAAACATTTCTTTCTTATTGAATTATTTTTTTCAGACTGTGACAAAATTAATTAAAATTTTGTAGAAATTAAAAAATAGATTTTTAGGAATCAATATTTTGGTCAATGCAAACAAACTGGTGATGTGTAGTTAAAGATTGTGTGTTAAAATGTTTTTCATTCATTTCATCTGTTGTCATTTGTGCTTTATAATGTTGTTTTAGGTTGTTTCATCTCCTCCGTCCTCCAACCCCTCTTCCTCTGTGAAGCCCACGACATGAGTAGATACTGTACAGTTCCCAGTGCGAATAGAAGCTTTTGTTAAATATATTCAACATGAGACCTGGAGAACGATGCACTCGTCTGCCTCGGTGTTGGTTGTCACATGCTGTTGATGCAGCAGATGTCTCCATTAATTCAGTTTCTCAACCTGAGACTTTATGGAAGTCTTATTTAATGACACCGGTCCAAACGTGTCCTGGTTTAAACGCAGCCTGCAGGACCGCGGTCGCACGCGCTCAGACGGCAGCTCCGTGTCCTGGAGGGGGCTGAAATGAGTGATGGAGAGCGGCTCGCTTCATTAAAAGCCCACTGTTACACGAGCTGTGATTACCAGCTGTGATTTGCACCTTCAATTTGTTTTAACCTTTTCAAACGTACAGAGGCTCATTTTATTTTAATCAAAATTGATGAGACGGCATGGAATCAATTAAGGCGCGTTGTTGCCGCCATTACAACGGCGCGACTCCTTCGCTCGGCGTCCCTGCGCTCCTCCTTGACCCCCCCCCCTCCACTGCATGGCTGTTGTATATTGCTGTTTCCATTTCAGCCTCGCCTGGGGGGGCGATCCTGTCGCAGCAGATTGTGGGAGATATGTGTTGCTAATGTGATTTGGTCTCCTTAGGACCTGAGTGAGTGAGCAGCTTGTGTTTGTGGACTGTGGCTGGACGCGGGCCTCGTGTGGACGGAGGGCTCGCCGCGCCGGGCTGGAAGGAAGGGAAAGGTCAGTGCCGACGGGCCTCGCTGGTAAATGGATGTGACGGCGTGCATCAGTCTAACCAGGTAGCTCAGGGCCCCGGGCAATTAGTATTCACAAACTTTAAAGGTGCTCGCCTGCTGTGTGGCGCCGACTGGATGAGCGCCGCTTTGTTACAGATACAGTTACGCACTTTGTGCAGACTTTGCACGGGTCCAAAATCCCATCACCGTGAATTCACCGGGCAAAAATCCTTGAAATGGAGGTTTTTAAAGGCAGCCGTTGTGAGGTCGTCTCTCCTGCATCTCACGCATGACGGAGGTCATAACGTTAATGATGTAAGCGATGTTTAAGCTGTGACATTTACATGCGGCAAAACATGCTAACAAGGTAAGATGTCACGCTCTCCGCGGCGATATCAGACAACTTAATTAGAAGTGGCAGCGGAGATAAGGACGTCGCCATGTCACTTTAAACGCTCAGCAGGACACTTTGGACATCTGCTTGAACTCCTAATTAAAGTGTCCGATCGGAACAATGCTTGGCACCGTAACTTTGACGGAGGGAGATGAAAGATGCGCGCGTGGCTGTGTGTCGGCGCAGACGTGGCTGCCATCCCGCCTGCATTGGGCCGATGGGTGTCTCCTCCTGGAGACGCGGGCATGCTTTTTTTGTTCACTTCATGTTGTGCCACTGCACGCGTGGCATCACCCCGCGCTCCTGCGCTCCGTCCTGGAAACCTGTCTCCTTCAGCTCCTCAGGGACTTCCTCCTCACTGCATTGTTGCTGTGCGTGTCCCCATCCCACCACATGACACCTTGTTGACTTTCTCTCTACTATTATTCTGTCAGGAAAGTGATTGTTCCCCGCTTCCCGTGTGACGGTTTGAAGAGTGGAGGTCCCGGCGAGGGCGTTGTGTGACTCCATGCGACATCAATGGCCCCGCGGCGGTGTCTGACCCACGGTTTGTTTCCCCGCGCTGCGTTTAGGGGGTTTCACGTCTCTGTTTGATTCGTTTCCAAAAGGTTTTTGGAGAGCGGGCAGCGACTTTTCCTGTCTAATATTTGAGCATGTGACGTTGTGGAAAAGACATTTGTCAAGTGCTGCCAAATAAGGTGTGGAAAAATGTACAGGATCCAAGGAAACTACTACTGTACTGTAGTCAGCGTAACAAATATGTCTTTCAGTGTTAGTTTTTACAAGAAGAGAAGAAGAATGAAGAAGAGTTCTACATTACAAAACAACACAAATATCCACTTGGAAATAAAAATGTAAAACAAATATATATTCTATGGGACAGGAGTCAGATTGTAAGTTTTACTGTGACTCTCACACTGAGTCTAGTCTGGGAATCAGAGTTTCCTTTGTTCTCACACTCCTTTAGTTCAGGCAACAGTACATTTCTTGCCAGGTACTTTTATTGTCCCACTCTCTGCTGAAGTAAGTTCTTTTCTTTCCCATCTGCTTGAGGATTAAAGACACAAACTACAAAGGAGAACTAAAGCTCTAAAGGAGACAGTCGCTGTCTGTTGGTGTGGAGTTTGTTTTGTGTGACTGAACAGCGGGTGAAACGTGAGATGAAGTTCGCTCCACCGGACCGGGCCTTTGATAATACACTTCCCAGGTGTGCTATGCGCCACTGGACACATGACTCACTCTGCTGTTTCTCCTTTCTGAATGTTTCCAGCCTGTAGGAAGTCCCACTGGTGAGGTACTTACAGTAATTGTGCAGATAACGACAGACCTACAGAACGGTTGACCTTTCGTGAAGCCTGGCAGAACTGAAGCCCAGCTTTATTGGGGACCGGAACCTACACACACAAAACATACAGTGCACTGAGAGGAGAGCTACTGTATGGAATAATGACCTGAATCTATGGAACGATGACAGGAAAAGGAAAAGGTATCTGACGTCAGAACCTCTAATTCTATTCATTTGATACATGCTATAAAAACTAGCAGGACTTTTATAGAAATATACAGGGACAAAAGAATGAGAAGAATCCAGATGTTTACCACGACCCCATCAAATGCTCAGGGTAAAACTGTGGCGAGGCTGCGTCCCATCTCATTAGCCTTTCATCTCAATGTTGACTTGGAAAAACTGTCCACAGTCACACGAGGAGAAGGATGAGACTATTTTACCTCTAGGGAAGTGTTCACAGAATGATACATGAACTGTGAAATGCATGGAAGGCGGCTTCATTCAGGTGCTACTGTCCACTACAAGTTGTTTAATGTAGAATATCAGGAACCCATTTCTCATAATTCGCTATCATGACACTAACACAGTTCAAAACATGTTCGTTATAGGCGGCAGATCACATTGGCTACACTGTATATAAAAAAGAACAAATTCAGAAGAAAAGCACAGTAATCGCACGATATTCCTGCTTGTTACCTGGTTCTTTGTTTTACCATCACTGCAGTTATTCAATCTTCACAAACAAAACGCCCAAAACCAGCCATATTGGGTTTTATAAAAACAAGCAGTGGGTAGCGAAGGGGACATTCATTGACTTTAATGGGATGAACTGATCAACCATATCTAATAGAAATCATTGCTCCTGGCAAAAGCTGCAGTGGAATTGAATTACACATGGAACACAATGCTTTTACTGCTTCTTAGAAAACTGTAATTCAATCTGTTTAGTATAGAGAAGAAACAGATAAAGTCCAAATTAAAAGATTAAAAAAAAGTTTTGTTGTGTGACATTCAACTACTAATGAGAAGCTGAAGGTAAAGAAGTCTCCGGTTAAATCCTAGCTTCAACCTGAAGATGTGATCTGTCTGACAGAGCAAATACACTTTAAGTTGCAATTCCACGGAACCAAACTTCTCAGAATCATCTATTTCCTGATTAAAACGTTTGCTTTAGCTTTTAGAAGAGGTAAGTAACTCTTCAACCTTAGAACCACCGTGTTCTGGCCTTTAATTCACTGTCAGGTCAGAGGCAGACGCTGGAGTTTATGGGAACTTGAGCTCAGACAAAAAACATTCATGCCAAACCGGAGAGAAAGCGTTCAATTATAAAATATCACGTGGAAGAGAGAGAGGAAGCCGATTTAAAAGCCCGCATTTTATATGGTCTCTGCGGGAGAAGGCGAGTCCTATAGTAGCTTCAGAATGGGCAGTCTTCCCACAGATGCATCTGGACCACAGCAGCATCGGGTCAGGGAGAAGTGTCCCTAACTACCGCGCACGGAGGCAGCCTTTCCTTTTAGTCTCTAGTCTGCTTTAGTCACGGCGACATAGTTAAATAGTGCTTTATCTCACGTTTGAGCTGAATGTTTGGAGCCGCGCGATGCGCTCATTGCGCGCAGTGACGTAGAGAGAAGCGTCTTTCACTTGGCACCTGCTATTGCGGCGCGTCAGATACAAAGTTTTGTCTAAATGGTGCGTTGGTTTTAGCATGACACAGACATTATGTCCGTCTGCCATGGGAGGAATGTCCTCATCTGTTCTCCCCTGGCGGCTCTAAAGTCTATTTACCGTTGTGCGTAATTTTACTGAAACTTTACGCACGGACGCCAAACCTCGCCAAACGCTCCGTCGCTCTTCCCTCCTCTCCGGCTCATGCACGATGACTTGTGCGCTGTAGTTTCGGTGGAGAGCACTGGCTTGGTGGGTTTTTTTTGTTTTTTTGTCTTTGGGGATTGCCGTCCGCATCCGAGCGCACCGAACACCAGAACCCGTAGGGGGCAATAAGAGGCAGAGTGGGCTTCGTACGCACAGCGGACAAGATGAATATCCAGGTTATGCCGGAACACAAGCTCTCGTCGGTGGTGCCGCTCAAACAGTGCAATGTGGAGAAAAAGGAGGTGGAACTGATACTGGTGAAGGATCAGAATGGCGTCCAGTACACCAGTTCCTCCATCATCCCGACCCCCGGCCGCCGCGCAGGTCCCCCCGGATCCGGATCCGAGGACGAACGGGAAACTTGGGGCAAGAAAATAGACTTTCTTCTGTCGGTCATTGGCTTCGCGGTGGACCTGGCCAACGTGTGGAGATTTCCGTACTTGTGCTACAAAAATGGAGGAGGTCAGTAAAAGATATGGTCCCTTGATGCGTGTTCGTGGATACTTTGAAGAAGTCATACAACTCCTGGTACTGAGGCTGAACGCTGCAGTAGACGATGTAACGTCTGTCACTACGGTTCTATAGCGTGTTTATTCCACGTCAGAGCAGATATTAGGTGCAGGTAATTGCTTAGTTGGCTTTTATTATAATCCCACGGGAACGAGTTTTAATTTACAAAATAAAGGAAACTCTCAAACTCCTTTCATAAAGAGACGCTGTAGGACAGCAAATACCGCGAGACTGTTGGAGAAGTTAATGAAAAACTTAAGAACAAAAAAAGATTTGATTTGTAACGAAACAAGTGTCCAGATTCTTCTTTTATTGATATATTGTAATATTAAAGTGCCCTTTGGATTAAATACATTTTACTGAAGCTAATTCTAATTAAAAACTACAGTGAGGTTAATTTGTTGTAAAACACTTTTTGTTGTGTTTTACAGTGAAGCTGACCTGGGGTCAGAGACATAAAGTACAGTGTGCGTGAATCAACAAAGGGCCGCTTTAAACACTGTGACGCTTTACCTTCAGCGCTCATCACAACAGAGTGCTCGCTAGAAGGTGTGCTCTGCCCTGTGTGCATTCACGTGGCCCACGTCAACATGTTGTCCCCACAGGCTCAGCTCCACCTCTGCCCTGTCAATCACGCCGGCCCTCAGCAAAACGCATTCATTACTGGACACAATGTGTCATTTGTGATGGACGGCGTCAGTAACAGTTCAGTCCTGAGAGGTCGTTTTCTTGCTGGTGGAGAGGACACGGCACCGAAATAGCTGCGGACCTCGTTTGTGCGCGTCTGTGTTGTTTTTCTAAGAATGTCAAACTCGTCGCCGCTGCTTTTTTCTTTTTTTTTTTTGTTTGGCATGTTCCATCTGTGTTGAGCACTGTGAAGCTGGAAAAGCAAACCCACACACTGTATGTGTCCTTTACTTCCAGGTGCCTTCTTGATCCCATACCTGCTCTTCTTGGCCATCGCTGGGATGCCGCTGTTCTACATGGAACTTGCCTTGGGCCAGTACAACAGGGAAGGGGCAGCTACAGTCTGGAAAATATGCCCCCTGTTTAAAGGTGGCGTGGTGGAACACACACACACACACACACGCACACACACACACACACACACACACACACACACACACACACACACCCTTCCTAACCTCTTCATCGTGCTAAATGCTGCTCAGTCATGCTTGCTCTCCGTGTCCTGCCCTTTCGTTCGATTCCTTCCTTCTTGCCCTTTCTCGGTTCGTGAGTGTCACTTGCAACTAATCTCAGTCACATCACTTCGTCCTCTGTAAATCCTTTATCTCTCCGTCGTACCTGCAAACTTGAACACTGTCTGAGTTCCAAATGAATGAGACCAAAGCGAGCTCCAGCTGCTGAGGTTCAGACGTCTGATTGAGCTCAATTTAAACCATGAAGTCATAAAAACACAAATTAAAGTTATTATACTGAAAAGCTTCAAGCTAATTCAAAGCCATCTGATGTATTGACAAAGAGTGTGAACTTTAAAACAGAGCTCGCATTAAGCTATTTATTTGTTGGGTGATAAGATGATTATTGATTTTTTTTCTTTTTTAATTCGATCTTTTCTGTAAATGAAGGCGCTGCAACAACCTGTTACTAGAGTCTATTCTCTCCCACTGTAACTGAGCCTGTCGACGGCCCAGCGTGTATCGTTACCTGCGTTTGAGGCGCGGTTTCTCGCTCGGTGATTCCTTATTGCGCGGCCCATTAAATCAGCACCAAAGTTTGCTTTTATTGGCTCCGGTGCCGAGGAGGGTTTGTTATTTCCCTGCGCAGAATGAGTGGGTGATGGGTTTATGGACGTACAGTAACTGCTTTCACATAAGGACATCGCATTCCGGCGGAGGCAAAACAACTCATCCCAGATTGATTAAAACGGCGGCGTTCGCGTGAAGCGGGCGACGCGGACGCCGCTCGCCTCTGAGGGAGCGCGTTACAGGAAGTGTGCTAACGAGCTTCATCCTCCAGGTGTGGGCTACACTGTGATCCTCATAGCCTTGTACGTTGGCTTCTACTACAACGTCATCATCGCCTGGTCCCTCCACTACCTGTTCTCCTCCATGACCAGCGAGCTGCCGTGGCTCAACTGCGGCAACAGCTGGAACAGCGAGAACTGCACGGACCCCAGGGACCCCAACAAGTCCATCCCCATCAACGGATCCTACACCAAGTACAAGACCACGCCAGCCGCAGAGTACTATGAGTAAGTGAGACTGAAATCCCCATTCATTCCTGCGTAGATTAGCGCATGATTCAGACTTCTTACAGTAAAATTCCCAACATGTGGACACTTTGAATACTTTTAACTTTAATCGATGTGCACTGATACCACAACACTGGGTCACTTGGAGTTTACTTGGAGTTTAGCTTTTATTTTGAAGGTTGGTGAGGTAGGACCACTCTTGCGTTCATTGTCAGTTTGTGGTTGTTGAGACACTTATTACTGACACTGTAGTACTCAATGTAGTACTCACCCTGGTGCTTTCTTCCGTCGTGAATGACGTCTGAATGACACTCGTACAGCACGTTACACACACACCCACGGGAAAATGTGAGGCAAGCCGCTGAAACGTGAGTAGGAACCTTCAGAATCCTCCAGCCATAAATGTTTGCACTGTAAAAAGTGTACACATAAAGAATTCAAGCGCGCTCGTTTGAAGTCCGCGAAAAAAGCTCCATCTGTTTATACTTCAAAGACGGCCGGCTCTTCCTCGGCCTCTGTGAAGTCTGACTGCGCGGCCCAGAGGAAGTCTGTGAAACGACTTGGACAATATAGGGACACACGCTAAGCGTGACGCCCAGCGGAGGCCAGTCCCGGGCCGGGTGGACCTCCACTCCCCTTCTGCTGCGCTGCTGATGCATATCCAGCAGCTTCCATCAGCCGTAAACTGATGGAAGTGGAGCCCGGCTCAGCGAGGTCAGGATTCACAGTGAAACCTACCACGACCCGATGCGTCGATGCTCCAGGTGAACTGTGAAGAAGGAGAGTAACTGTGCTTAAGCGGCCTGACAACAATGGGGCCGCTTCAAGACAGATCCCGCATGAGGCCGCGCTCCGCAGGGGTTAATAAATCCGCCTGATTTCAGCGAGCTTTGAGCACAGGAGCGATGCCAAGGCCCAGCATGAGGGAGTGAGGCCAACTGAGTCAACACTTCTCCTTCTTGGCCTCGTACACTCCCCTACTGTACACGCACAGGCCTCTACAGTAAGTCTGCCGCCTTCGGCTGTCACGGGGGGAGATCTGGGTAAAAATAAATCAGTAACATGAACTGGATGATGGAATATTGCTCCAGTCTTAGATTACAGTCGGCTCAGCTGGCGCTTCGCTAATTAGTGCTGGACACTGGCTTCGTTTTGTTCTGCCCACTCGCTGTTGCTGCAGGAGAAGAGATGTGACGCACATGTAACCCTGTTATTAGAGTGACCTTTGACCTCTGCGTTCTGAACAGCAGAGTGACCACCTCTTGATACTGAACAAAATCCTCCAAAGATCTTCTATTGGATTCAAATGATGGCAATAACAACGACTATTCGCTAGTCTCCATGTGAGACTTTGTGCCTTCCTGACTTTGAGTCTCATCCTTTCATCGTCGTCGTATTTGCTGTCAGAGTTCGCTCAGTAAACGTCACTCCGATGCACTCGCGTCGTCCTGCACCAGCACGTGCTCTTCATCATCGCTGGCATACTGTACAATAGTTTTGTGGGACATTTTCCTTGGATGATGTCTGTATGGGTTGAGTTCAAAGTCTGATCCGTTCACCAGTGCTTCTTCTCTAACTCAATGCTGGAGCTGTATCTGTTTTGATGTTCAGTAGCTTCATCCCTTTTTCCCATCTCACAGTCTAAGTATTATTTCTTTTTCACCTGTTAAACCTTATTACATCACAGTCAAAACAAAGAAAAGCGAGGGATTGGCTAATTTTATACCCTTCACTGGAAATAATCACAGAGACTGTTCACTTTGGTTGTACTTTGGTTGCTTTTAATGTAGGTTGCACTTTGGAGCCCGTATTCTCAACATAACCAGATGACGTATTAATTATAGCCTGAAGCAACTCGATTGATTTGTCAGGGATGATTACACTTGATAAATAGCTTTTACTTCAACAGAAAGCCCTGATTACTTGGACACTTGGGAAAATTAATCTCACGCACACTTTGCTGCATTTTTAAAATGAAACAGCTAAAATCAAACGTTTTTTTAGACTATAAATAAATAAATCAGGTTGAAGTAAATAGAACCCAGCTTAGTTGTGTTTTAATAGTCCAGTTAATTTATTTATTTTTGCATTTTTATTGTTACAGTAATGAAGTTCAAGCGCGCAATAGTGTGCCAGCCTCATGTATACGGAACCAAAACCTGCACAGTCAGGGATCATTAGAAAGAACGTGTTTAGAGTAACGAGCCAAAGAGGCTGAAGTGATGTTACAGGAAGCATTTAGTGGCAGTGCGATATCAATGCTATCTGATGAGCGGGGCCTTGATTTCAAAGTTTCTTTCTCCAAAATAAACAGATATTTTCACACCACAATCTGGTTCCCTGAAGGCCTCGCATCCACACACCCCACATCAGCCACAGATAAGTCAACGCTGAGCGGCTCAGATCCGTCTGCCCCTCTGGCCTGTCCGTCTGGACCTTTTTACTTGTGGTGTTACTTGGGGGGGTTGTGCTAAACAGTTGCATAAGCGGCTTGAGAATCAGATCCCAAACCAGTTCCGTTGTTTATCATACCTCGACATCACATGATGACTAAATTGAATGTTTCTTGATGAAAGCCTTAAGAAAGCATGTGTTTAAACGTTGTACTAGATGCTACTGACAGCACATCCGTAGAGATTTGCAGCGACCTCGTGGCCTCATGGAGTCCTCTTAAATACAGCACGGTTCAACAAAGCACTGAATGCAACATAACAGGTAAACGAGGTGAAGCCAGTGCATCACAGTGTATCAGTGTATAAAGTAAAGGCATGTGCCTCCTTCTCACTGCTCACAATAGACATTAAAAGAATGAGCTCACGGCTGCAAATGATATTCATCTCATAAAATACTTGAACCTTTGGATGTTTATTTTAATCTCATGAGCGCGAACAATTTCGGTGTGGAAGAAACATCTGATAATGACAGAAGGCTCACAGAGACTGAGTAATGAAAACATTAGTGTTGAACTGGTTGAAAGGGGCCGGGTGGTGAACTTCAAGGGCGGCTTTATTCAGAAGATTTATTCCACCTCTGGCTCAACGTGGACTCTTGGAATGTACAGTACCTCCTGACAGGAGCCCTGCCTCACACTTACCACTCCTTTCTCTCATCACACATTGTTTGAACTCCTCCATCTGCTGTAAATCCTGGGTGGGGTGGACACAAGCATACATTACTGCTACGACGGAGACAACATACAGTAATAAGCTGTAAAAACACATGACATAATGACTGCAGGGTAGTACTGAATGTGATGCTGATTGGCTTGTAGATGCTTCAAGTTATTGACGGTGATGCGCTGTGTACTACAGTACTAGTACACGGCACTACAGTAGAATCCCATGTCTGCCTTTGCATAGACGGGGAGTACTGCATCTCCACGAGAGTAAAGGCATCCAGGATCTTGGCCTTCCCCGCTGGGAGCTAACCTTATGCCTGGTTGCGGTGGTCTTCATCCTCTACTTCAGCCTGTGGAAAGGCGTCAAGTCCTCAGGGAAGGTACAGGCCCACACCCCACACCTGTTGGTTTCATAACTCCTTTTCTATTCTTTGGAACATCTGTAATTCACACAGGAGGTCTAGAGTTATTCTCATCTCTTCTATATTGATAGGATAGTTTAAGTGTGAAACTAACGTTCGGCTGCTTTTTTTCAGGTGGTTTACATCACTGCCACGATGCCCTATGTGGTCCTCTTTGTGCTGCTGATCAGAGGGATAACTCTACCGGGGTCCATGGATGGTATAAGGGCCTACCTCCACATCGACTTTAAACGGCTCCGAAATCTGGAGGTCAGAGACGCCGCTTCCAACCAGGAGCCATGCATGAGTGTTATTTTATGTCTATTCCTGAGCACACGTTAAAGGGCTCCCCCCAACCACAGTTAATACACTCACCAAACTCTATATTAAGGGCCCAAATCGTCAGGTCGATTGCTATTATAAGATATTAAAGGACACAGATGTTGTTTCCTGTTTATGTGGATTATCTTAACCTTTCTGTTATTTTTGGCCACAGGTGTGGATCGATGCTGCCACCCAGATTTTCTACTCGCTAGGAGCAGGATTTGGGGTCCTCATTGCCTTCTCCAGCTATAACAAATTTGAAAACAACTGCTACAGGTAGGACATTGCACTGCGTGTGACTCGCTGTTAGTCAAAACCATCCAGCTTCTGCACGCTCAGGACTTTCCAGCTGCAGCAAAAAACAGCTGAGGTGATTGAGATCGGTCCTCATCCTCCCTGTTCCCTCTCGTGCTACGAAGCCCTTCGAACCCCAACCAGGCCTCTAGCCTCATGTCCCGTTTGGAGATCTGTATGGAATGTAGCTGTGGCAGGTGGGATTTGCATTATGGCCTTAGTTGCGAACGAACAGCTCCCAACTGCAGTGGGTGAAGGGCAGCCGCCCGGAAGTGCTGGTGATGCTGGGAAAACACTGAACACTTTAGCCTGAAATCCCAGTACTGTATTCTCTCCTCTATATTGGACCTGCAGAAAATATACATGCAAATGTTTGCAAAATGAACTAATCACGACCTATGAACTCTACTGTAGCTTTAAATATAAATTCTCTTTAGTAGGAAGTTTACACCTCTAAACTTTAGGAAGTTTCGAGGTGTACCTAATAAAGCGGCCACTGAATTAATTCCTGGTTACTGTGATACAGATTTTGATGCAGTCTTTTCTCCTTCCAGGGATGCGATCCTGACCAGCACTGTGAACTGCATCACCAGTTTCTTCTCAGGCTTTGCCATCTTCTCCGTGCTGGGATACATGGCTTCCAAGCAAGGCGTGAAAATAGAAGATGTGGCAACAGAAGGTAAGTGTCTCTCTTAGTATTTGGCCCTTCATGCCTAAACACACGATGTTCGTTGAGCTTTTCCCGTACGTGTTATTGGTATAGGGGCGGGATTGGTGTTCATAATCTACCCGGAGGCCATTTCCACGCTGCCTGGCTCAACGTTTTGGGCCATAGTGTTCTTCATCATGTTGCTGACTCTGGGCATCGACAGCTCGGTGAGTTCCTACGGCGTCCGACGCCGTTTTCTAGAGCAGTTTATGAGTTTAAGTGGGTTTTATTTGTATTTAGCTGATGCTCTAATGGAATCTAATGTCTCCCTCGGATTGTCTCCCCCCCCAGATGGGCGGCATGGAGGCCGTGATCACCGGCCTGACGGATGACTTCAAAATCCTCAAGAGAAACAGGAAGATTTTCACCTTCGTCACAGCCTTTGGAACCTTCCTGGTTGCGCTGCTCTGTGTCACTAATGTCAGTAAACGAGTATCTTTAGATTAAAGTATGTGTCAGCTCTAAATGTACAAATATACTAAGAACAACCACTAACAAGAGTAAGTGCAAAACATGAGTAAACTGCATGAGGTTCATTGGTTCTGATCTTTAAAAGAGCAACTGTGTCTAATTACAAATGAAAATCTAATCAAATCTGTGTCTGTAGTATAAATAACTCATACTGTGAATAAATACTGTAAAGACAGAGACTTTATTCACAGGATGTATCTCTTAACCAATTTAATTATGGAAGAGGCAGCCCAGGATACAAATGAGAGACTATTTGTATGGAACCGGTCACCACTTGGTCCACGTGAGCCAACTGACGCATCGGTCGTGGAGACCGCTGCTGAGTTACTGCTGACCACACACACACTGAGCGTCTGCCCCTCTCTGCAGGGCGGCATCTACGTGCTGACGTTGTTGGATAAGTATGCAGCTGGGACCTCGATCCTGTTCGGCGTGCTGATTGAGGCCATCGGAGTTTCGTGGTTTTACGGTGAGAGAAGCAGATTTGTGCTTTTTAAATCAACACATTTACATTAATAACGAGGCAAGAAAACAAATGGACTCAACTCGAGTTGGATCCAACTGCAGGCGAACCAGAGCAAAACCCAGATGGATAACGACAAACTAACAGCATAGCAGCCTTAATGGATGAATGGAGCAAATGAGTGAAGGAAGTCAGCTGTGGTCAGGACTAGGGGGAAAAAGCCCACTGTATGAGCTGTAGCCGGTCATGTGCTGCGCGGCCTCCTGCCGCCTGGCGAGACCTGCTGCACTTTACTGTGACGGGACGCTGAGCACGGGCGGGAACCCCGCGGCGTAACTTCTCATGCTCTCTACAGGTGTGGACCGCTTCAGTGAAGACATTGAGCGAATGATGGGCTTCAAGCCAGGACTCTACTGGAGGCTGTGCTGGAAATATGTCAGCCCAGCGTTTCTGCTGGTGAGAATAATACGTTAATCAACGTTTATGTACTGCCAGAGCGGTTGAATGATATATGGATATACTGCAATTATATTCCTATCGTATTTAAAAAGGACTGACAGCATTTCAGAATCAGTAATGCAGCTGTTGGCTTGTTGCCATAGTAAAGATGGGCTCGGGGGAATGTTCTGGCTGTCAGTGCATCCCCGGGTTCCATAGGTGAAGTAAGTAACGTGCCCCTGGGCATTAGTGGAAGCACGTGGCCTGGCTGTCTACATGCAAACGGAGCCAGGACTGACTACGTGTGGATTTAACCACAGTGATGTGGTGATGGGCCGTTCATGTCTCAAAGTACAGGACCCTCGTTGCAGCCAGACACATACACGTTGCAATGACATAAGAAACTAACTCACTAAATAAATAAACGGGGTAAATGAGAAGCGGCTGATGGGGAGGAAACAAACCCTTATTGTGGCTTTTCTGGGGGAAACACCAACTTGTTTTTCTCAGCTCATGTTTTCTTTCCAGAATTCTGCTGAATGGAAACACCACCACAACACTGTTAAGACCCTTTTGTACCTTAAATACATAAACGTCAGGCCGGCTGCTCATTATTCTTTGAGGACATACTGGTACTGATAGAGGGTTAGGTGTGGTGTGTTTTACCATTATTGCCTTCGGCCCTGACATCGCTGCTTCAAAAAGAACTCCTCCATACAATACTGTACTGTATGTTATTCATAAGGGTGCGACGTATCTAATATGTCTGTTTTCCTTTCTCTCCTCTTTTCTCATAGTTTGTTGTTATAGCCAGTACTGTGAAGTCATCAGAACTAAAGTATGATGACTACAGCTTCCCGTACTGGTCCAATGTAGTTGGCTGGGGCGTGGCCATGTCTTCCATGCTGTTTGTGCCCTCATATGCCTTGTATAAGATTCTAAGTGTGCCAGGAACGTTCAAAGAGGTCAGTGAAATCACAATCTGCTCACAAACGGTCTGATACCGAATATGAAGGAACTTAAACCAGGACAAGCACATATTAAAACCAGATGTGTCATACTGTGAATGAACGTCTAAGCACTGAGAGATCATGACTGTAATTACCTGTCCATCCCTCACAGCTTCACTCAATTATAACTATTCCCACACCTCACTTTTAATCTTAGTCTTAGTCACATCCTCCATATGAAAACAGCACTGGCTGTAGTTCCGGACTCCACTAGAACCAGTTACTGTATTGGTGCTTTGGTGGTCAAGGCTCTGCCCCATATACAACCAACTGTGACGTACAGTGGTCTGACACACGGGCCCATGACCCATGACCCTGATAGATACCGACCCCTGCAGAGGGAACAACTCACTGATGCCCAATAAACCCCACCCACTGCCAGGAGCCACGATGAAGAGGTGATCGCTGTCCCTCGCTTCATCTGTCAGGGGTGGTAACGCGAGGGTCAGACAGCGATGTGCACTGTGAATATACCGTCAATGATGTATTTTAATGACTCTGACTTGCAGAGGTTAGCGTATGGGATCACTCCAGAGCACGAGCAT
Organism: Betta splendens; assembly: GCF_900634795.4. NCBI lineage: Eukaryota > Metazoa > Chordata > Actinopteri > Anabantiformes > Osphronemidae > Betta > Betta splendens. Next base: position 4,577,988 of record NC_040883.2, on the reverse strand, counting down.
CATATGGTGGCTGAAGGAAATGTACGGCAGTTCAAAGTAAGATGAAGTTCCATCACTTCTGATAAAAGGCTACAATTAAGCTGGATGCTTTATAGAAAGGGATCATGTTAAAAAGTAGACAAAAGCAAAGAATAAATACTCGTTACTCTGTCTTCCAGCTCAGACACTGGTTGGCCATCTAAAGAACAACAGCCAGACTCCCCCATGGACTGTTTGGAGCTCCTGCGTGCCACCGTGCTCAGACCAACACGGAGAACAGGCTTCAACCTCTCCCAGCGGCTCCTTCGCCCGTGCACTCTCCACCCAAGGCCTTTGTGGTCAACATTCGCTTCCAGCACTTTGATTTCAGAGTCCTGCATATGAATATTTTGAAACCATCGCAGAGCATTTCTGCTCCTAAATGAGAGGCATGCCACAGGGCAAATGTATGTGCTCACAGAAATTATTTTATTTAATTATGATGACTTTTGTTATGATTTTTTATCATATGGGACGAGACTGTTATCTTCTGAAAGGGAACTCAAGCTAAGATAGAAGCCAAAACAAACCCATGTCCCTATATATCAATACACGGGATCAAATTTCCTCATAGGCCTGTGATTATTATCAGTTTTCTTACTGTCACCTGTTGCCACTCCCCTCGGTCGAGTGGCCCATCTGTGTCAGTGCCTTATCAAGCAAGACACTCCATGTTTGTCATACTTTGAATAGGAAGATATAAAAGAAACTGTGTTGACTCAGGAACCCACTAAATATAACCACAGTTTGTGGATGGCAATCTCTTTTGAACCAGTTCCTTGATATTCAAGTCAAAGAGCTGGAGGTCAACAGTGTGTCAGGGCCTGTTAGAATGGGTCTGCGTTACAGAAAAGGGAACAATGTGCGATCTGGAAAGATTAAAACAGACGAGGCGGCCTTCGTTCACCTCCTCAGCTTTGAAAGGGCTGAGCCTGGGAAATCAGCAACAAATGATATATACGTGGCTGTTCCAGTTTTGTATTACTGTCCGGTTGTGTGAGTTGCTTTCCGAGTTTTCGTCTGTTCAGTGCTTCTAAGGAATCTTTGTGGCTTTTCCTCCAAACAGACGCAGAAGGAGCGTGTGTGAGTGTGCGTTGGGCTTTTGTTGCTGAGTGCTGTTTGTGTACAGTAACAGTGACTCTTTTCCCTTTGACCTTGAATCACCATCACGACATCCTGTGATGCCCTTTGTTCATCACTGCAGAGAAATGTTTTGGTTCTAAAATTAATTTTCTGCTTTATTTATTGGACTGGTGTTGAAGTTGACTTTTAACCTTGAATCATCGCAAGACACATAACGAAGAGGAGTAAAGCCAAAAAGAAAAAAATCTAACATGTGTAATATATCAGATTAGAAATATATATGAAAATATATTCTTTTGTTATATCTAATCTTGTATTTATCAAATTGTTTATATCAAAACGTGAATGTAAATTATTTTAAACGTAACTGTCCACAGTCATAACACGATGTTTGATGTAGAGTTAAGATAAACTGTTTCAAAAAAAGTATTCATTGTAGCCGTGGGTCACTAACGCACCCTGGCTTTCCTGGACTATGTTTACATAAATACGATGTACATTACCAGTGTCCTGTTGAACGTCAGTGACAAATACAATAGCTATGAAGAAGACTGAGTATTCACACTATAATAATAAAGAATTTCTTCTACACACAAGCCTAAAGGCCTCGGGCTGTTATTGTAATGTGCTTTTTTATCTGTTGGGCCATTTGAACCTTCTGCTTTAATATTTATACTTGATACTCAACACAAAAAATAATTCTTCTTCCTAGAAAACATAACAAATCTGTATTTTAATGGATAAATGGATGGGTAAAAATACAGAGATTTCCAACATCTGGGATCAATACAGTTCAATTATTAATAAATCCCCAGACAGTTTGACAATCTCTGGCAACTCATTTGGTGTGTGATTGATATCTGCATTCTGAATATCACCTCTTATTTTATGGATAAAATATAATTAAGGACCAGCTTGTTCACCTTTAACTGTGTTTATAAGAATTTTTCCCATTGTATTATTGTGAGCACACACAAGTCATTATGGGGGTGCAGTAGGCACCACAGCTTTTTTTTATAGCAATAGGGTTCTGAGATAAACCCAGGAACTCTCACAATAGATGTAGTTACAGTAGACAGCACATGTGCACCAGTGAAATAAAAACACAGTTATTAGATTTTTTCTTAACAGGAAGTGTGTCATGCTGATAATGTAAAACATTACATGTCATGTAATGACTAGTTAAATAGAAAATAGGTAAATTATTATTCTTGGATTGGGTAAGAGTGTAGTTGGAGAGGTCTTGGTCACACTGTAAATGCCACTTGTCACAATGCATCATCCGACCTCTGAAAAACAGTCAGATGAAACCTTTTATCTTTTACAGCTGCTTGCCATATCCTGTTAGCTGGTGTTACCTTCAAGGCAAGATCACAGGAGCAGAGGGCAACATAAAAAAGAACAGGAAAGAAAGAAAACCCAGGTCCTGGCCAAGATCTAAGAGGCCTTAAGACTTTAATTGGAGAGACCAGTGGCCAAGATAAGTTCAAATGAGGAAAAACAGATAGTGAGAGAGCTGCGACTGGGTGCAAAAGCCCCAGTGAATGCACAAGAAAGAACAAATGAGGCTGGAAAATAATTCAAAGCCTTTGTTTGCATTGAGAGCACAAGGATATTTCCTGTTACGCCATGGTTGCATGAAAGCCTATCAAACACGACTCCTTTTGTCAGAAACAAATCCATATTTAAACACGCACCCCATATGATACTGTTTTGGAGTCTTAGTGTTAAACAGTGCGTTCTCTCAGGGGTCAGTGGTCTACAGATTTATGCTTGTGTGACGGCTGTTTTAAAGTTCTTACCCTGTGGCACTGTTGAGGCATTACTGAAGGACAGCTTGCTTTGATTGCAACCTTCAACGAGTTTTTCTCATTTTCCTCTGACCAGTACCTCATGGTTATGTTACTTTGACTTACTGGGAGGTATTTCTCCTCCTGTCTGATTCAGTAGGTTCGTCCTGTATTGAAGGTTCCGTGATGAACTCTGCAGTGCATTGTCAGAATATGGAATAAATCAAGTTAGGCTAAATGACAAAAACATTATATGTCCATAATTTCATCGGTTTTGAAATAATCTACCTCTGAGTTGATAGTGACCACTGTCATGGATGATAACTTCTCCTTCCCACTGATCTTACCTTCAAAAAAGGTCTCCTCTGTCCGTTTGCCTCTTGCTCCTCATCTTTTATTTCTTCATTGCTTCTCAGTGCCTCCAGTTCTGCCTCAATGCAAAAGAAAACACACACCTACATCAAATCTGTTTAGCCAATAAAGGTCAAGCTGGACCTCTATAGACTGCCTCTTAATTGGCAGCTCTGCATGGCTGTAATGCGATTGGGACAAAGGTAAGCCATTTTTAATGTGCCTCTCTAAACAGGGGACTTGTTTTATACTCATAATCCAATTCCCCAGAAACAATCCATGTGACAGAGCTGTGAAATCTTCTACAGCACATGCAAAGAGCCTTGAAGATGTGGCCCATGAGAGCTGACTATGCTTATGGGGCCATATGCATACGCTGGGGGAAGCAACCATCAATACAAAGAATGCCACATGTGGAATGGCTGCATAAGGCCACAGCTTGTCACCTTTCTGACTCAATACATACTGCATGTACATGTATGTACCTACAGTATGTACGGGTTAGTGGATCTGACTCTTTGTGTATCTGGTCCACAGTCATATTCTCGTTTTTTGCCTTCCCCCTCTCTGCATCTTCTTTCCCTGATATTCATAATCTTGTTTGAGCTGCTTCCTGCTCTACAATGTATCACAAGGGGAGTCTGGTCCTGATGTTATCGTCTGTGTGTGTGTGTGTGTGTGTGTGTGTGTGTGTGTGTGTGTGTGTGTGTGTGTGTGTGTGTGTGTGTGTGTGTGTGTAAAACCAGCAAAGGGAAGCCAAGCATGAGTACGTTTCAAATGAAGGTCACCGCTGCATAAACCAGCAAGGAGGCGGCAGCTACATCCAAGGTCACAACTGGTTCCACTGAGGTATACTAAGGTATTTTATTTCAGCTTCGTGGGCAGCTTCGTATTTATTCAACATATCTTCCAGTGATGTTTGGCTTTTTTATGAATTCGAAGTTGTGTGAAACCATGACTTATCTACAAGTTTGTTGTTTATCCGACCAGAGAGTTTTGGACACACCTGATGAACTGGTGCCGGCTCCTACCACCTTAAAATGTCTTCATCTGTGCAGCATGCTATCAGAACCTAAAACACACTCACCCTTTGAAACATTCTGCATATTGTTTTTAGATTTTTCAAACTGGGGGATTCAAAATGAGCTCAACGCCCCAGCAGGCCCTGTCCATGGTGCTGAGAGTCCACTACACTAGACACTAGATAACGTACACGTCAAAACAACACATAAAAACAAAATACACTCCCGCGTGATACAGTGAAATGAATTATCTTGTTGCGTGGCAGTAACACAACACGTCCTCAGCTGAGCGATCACACAGCGCTTCGGGTATGGCGTGTTATGATAACTAAACTGTGTGGCAATCGTTGTCCACAGATGCAGATCTTCAGCGTTGTAGACAAAGTGAAAGGGGCCCTGTGGTCACGTCAAGATAATGATGGCAACCAAAGGTAGCTAATTGGATTGGCTTAAGTCCCCTGAGGCACAGTATTAGAAAATCCTAATCAGTGTCACTGGTGGAAAGACAAGGGCTGCTTAGCTTTCACAAGCAATTAGATTTAGCCATGGAGCGAAAATACCACTCATTCAAACTGGAGAGAAATCCCCTCATTAAATTTAAAGAAAGTGGAACGACTGTGGGGAAGATCGTTTCAATTGCATCTTTTTCCCAGAATCCATCACAATACAAAAGTACAATTCAGTGACTCGAATAAGATATGTCATTTTTCAAGTTTTCCCCCCACTCTTTCTCTTTTTTGTCTCTTAGTAGAAGAGAACATGCTAACTCAAGTCAGGCTATATTGAATGAATTCATGAGCAGCTTGAGTTTAGAAATGCAACAGCACAATTCAAAACACAAAGGTAAGAAGTCATTTTTAAGTTAATTCTAATATTAAGTTTTCATGGAGGAGAGAGAAATGTTTTGTGGCTCGTGACAATTTCATCTGGAAACCAACAACACCAAATACCTTTGGTGTGTATGTGAAGTATGCGTAGCCTGCCATCTAGTGGCCAAAAAGTCAGAGTGGAGAAGTAGCAGTTGAACAGGTCAACTACTGTAAGCAGACACATTATGACCAGACAGTACAATGATCATAAAAATGAGGCCAGAAGAAGCAGGTCAACAACCCATTTTCACACCTTCAGTCTGAAAACTCACTGTCTCAGAGTGATCAGACAAACCTGATGAACTGTCAACACTAAAACAATGTGAGCAGATGCATTCATAGCATTTTGCAGGCCCTAAGCTGTTCCTCTGACCCGTTGACCCTCGCGGGGCCTCCCGCTTCCGGGGACGCCCCCCTCCCGCCCCCGCGTCCTTCCGTGAGACTGAGTAACTGTGTCGGCAGAGGACCCGGCGTGAAGCCCCGGCCGCGGGCGCCGACCCCTGTCTGAGCGCAGCCCGGCGTGCGTCACGCAGGCTGGGAGACGACCTTACATGGATGACGGCGTCTCGGCTGCCTCACTGTTAGTCAGAGAAAAGTCACAGGTTTAATGTGGAAGTCACAGTTTGTTCGGGGGAGTGAGGTGCAAAAATAGAAACGACAGCAAAAGTTTAAAAGAGTTTAAAAGTTTTGTTATTTGGATTTGTTTCTTTGCCTGTTGTTTAGAATACAGCAGTTGATCCTGAAACAAAGTCCAGAAACATCTTAGAAACATACCAGACGCTGTCACAACTTCTAAAACGTCTGCAGCCCGAGCGGAGCAGCTGCTTCAAACAGGGCCTCTAATAACAGCTTTGGGAGGAGAGTCTTTGATTTGCTGCTTTCATTTGCGAGTTGCTCCTATTCTTAGAAAGAGGAGGGTCACGTTTTAGCCTCAATCAGCGATGTTATTGTAATTCAACGCTGAGCCTCTGCGCATACAAAAAGAAACGGATAAAAAAAAAGCTTAAATGGTTTAGACTGAAGCGAAAGGCTGAGTCAGCGTTTCCTATATTTCAACATGTATATGGTTCCTCCCCGCGTCTCGCTCGGCTCCTGCCTCTGCTTCCTCTTCATTAATGTGGTGGGACTGTTTTCCAAAGTGCCACGTCGCTGAGCGTGTGTTTGGGAGAAGCCCACGCACACAGAAGCCTGTGTGTGTGAACCTTGAACACCCCCCCCCACACACACACACACACACACACACACACACACACATGGTTCTCTGTGACGTGTGTCAGCGGGGGTGGGGGGTGGGGGGTGGGGGGGTCACCTTCACCCTCTGCACCACCTCTCGCTCTCCGTGAGTCTGACGTGACCACCTGAGCCCCCCGTTCGTTCTAGTATCTGTGTGTGAGGCCCGCGTACCCTTCTCCCGGGAGGGGCCGGCCCGTGGGCGGGGAGTATGATAATACACTCCAGAGGAAGTGAGCGCAGTGTAGTGGAATGTAGTTGCCATTAGTGGGAGTTGAGCTGACACTGGCTAACAGCTAGCCTGCTATGCTTGGCCTGAGCTGGAGACGCGAAGACGAGTGATGAAAACATGCCTCACTTCACTGTGGTACCGGTGAAGGACCAGGCTCAGTCCAGCTACGACAGCCTGGAAGGCCTCAACTGGGTGGATTACAGGGACACAGGGCAGGACTTCCCAGACCACCAGGACACTGTCAGCTCTGATGGTGAGTCCAACGTTTTACCCAGCGCATTTATGGAGTTTGGGTTCTTCTCCATGAGTTGGACCCACTGCAGCGTGGGCAGCGTGTGCTTTGTGCTGAGCAGCTGAACAGCTGCTTGTGTGGTTACTATGGCAATTCTCCAGGGCCAAAAAGTGGTTTTCCTACAGCAACCATGTCAGTTTTTAGCAGCTTACTTCAGGTAAAGTTGTAGAAAGACTTCTATTCATCGTTTTAAACGTCGTTTTCCTGCTGCTTAAGTCTTTTTAAAACAACACCGGGACAGATAAGTAACAAAGGAACAATAATGAAAGGGGTTGAGGACTGTGCAGGGGGGGGGGCACAACGGGGGCAGGGCTGTGTGAGGGAGGCAACAAGAAAAGGCCTCAAGTGCTTCCCGGCACAAAAGATGGAGCTCTCTTTGTGCCGGTGGAGGATTTCCCCCGGCTCAACGACGCGGGAGCAGAGCTCTCCCTCCGCGCTCGGCGCCGTCAGCGTGGAGGGAAGGGGGCGCCCGGTGCCGGAGAGCGAGGGGAGCGAGGACGGAGAGGAGCCGCTGGGCAGGATTGTGTGAGAGCAGCACTGATTTGCGAGGACTGAGGGAGACACAGCTCTGAATAGAGGAGTCGCAGGGGCGTAGCCTTCAGATGCAGCAGCCACGGACCCGAGGGCGAGGGCCGTCCACTCATTACGCACCGTCTGCACGGTCTGTGAACGCACCATCAGGGAATAATGTCATAGGGCTGGAGCATTACAGAATGAGGACAGTTAGGAGAGCTCAGTGTGCATCATCATGTGAATCATCCAATTTGCATGAAAACTGTTCCATGCAGATGAGCTGGACCCTGCTTCCTGTCGCTGCACCTGCTGAGCTCAGAGCAGCTTCCCAAACAGCTCAGAGAGGAAGAAAGTCCATGTCGTCAGGCTTCAGGGTGACACACGGCGACCGTGGCGTCTGCAGCGCGGAGGAAGTTCCACAGAGCAGAGTCTGCTCATCAACACTGTGGTCATTGTAGGAGTGAACGTTGAATAAGCGCCATGTTCGGGGGGCGGACGATGTCTCGCTGTTTCTGTTCGCCTCACTTTTTTCCTTGAGCGCAGCCACGGGTTTTATGATTCCTCCTTGTTGTGTTTGTAAAAGTTCATCCAAAAGTACGAACTCGAGTCGGACGAGGAGCGGACGCTTCACTTGTGAGTCCTGTGGCTTCGTCCTCAGCGCTGGAAACGACCGCTCTAGTCTGGAAACAGGAGACCGAACCCTCAACCACAACAGTTTATGGGACAATGAACTGAAATGAGCCGACAGGCGCCGATCTGCATCTCCAGCGCTCAGGGAAATTCCATGTTGTGTTCAATGCACCGCAACTGTTAAATGACATATTTCAGGTTCAGCGCTGTGTCCTGGAAAACAGAGCAGATGTGACAGCAAGAGACACACAAGACAGACACGATGTGAAGACTTCTGTGTTAACTTGGTTAATAATTCTACTTCGACGATGCGATGCAATGCGTGCACCTCGTCCCCCTGAGCTAAACCCCCCCCCCATTATTAGCACACATCAAACCTAATATGTTTTGCTGTGGAGCTCAGCAGGAGGACATGCCTCCACTCTGTGCGGATGCAGCTCCACATGCAGACATTCCATTATTATACAGCCCATTACTGTAACACAGCAGAGCTGCTCTTTGCCACAGGCCAGGGAGCAGCCAAAAGGCCAAATCGAGCATAACTGTATAAACAGCCAAAATAACGTTCTGGGGTTTTTCTGTTGTAACTTGCATTTAGGAAGCCTGTGTGTCTGAACGGTGACTTGTCAGCACTAAAATGTTACATTTTTTTTATGCTTTTTTTCCATACGGGGAATTAAAGAGGCTGTAGAGGGAGGACGTGTCCATGTCATGACAGAAATTCTCATTTTATTAAACTGCACATACCACACACACACACACACACACACACACACACACACACACCACACACACACACACACACACACACACACACGCACACACACACACACACACACACACGCACACACACACACACAGGTCGCTCTTGCCAACTATGCTGGGCTGAGCTTTACACCTTCTCTAGTTCTTAGATTTAAGCTTTAAATGTTTATTAAAGGAGCGTTTAGAGGCTTTTCCAAACCCTGAGTAGCTCATAGTCAGCGATATTATTTTCCATTTCTAATCAGCTTTTGAAAGTGCAGACACAGTCCTGTAATGTGTCTTTGCCTTCTTGTTTCAGGCACATAAACTGTGCCACCTGAATGAAGTTAGCAGGTGACCTATAGGCTGGAGGTTCCGTTGTTGTGGAAATTCTTTGCAGGTTTGCTGAGTGAAAATGTTAGCTTGTCTGTTCAAAGTTCAACATCCACAGGTTCCAGAGGGAATTGATCTGGATGTGGCTACAGTTTAAATGATACCCTGACAAACAGACTGACTATAAAAGCATAGACTTGTGTTTGTGGCTGTGATTGACTGGGATGTCGATGTAATGGTGTGTTGTTGTGTCGTCACTGTCAGCCCCATCACATAAGTACTGGCCTAAACTGCAGGTCCGGTCTTCGTGCTCGGGCCTGTGCCGGTGCCGGCTCAGGTGACATGTCGACGCATGCTGGTTTGAAGCCCGCGTGCTGTTCCGCACTTGCAGCGCGACCCAGCCGGGCCTTCATAACAGGCTGCTTAATCTTTAATCTCTTCAATGAGGCGTTTAATGCGAGGGTCCTAACAAGAGACCCCCGCTGTCACTTCGGCCTGTTGTTAGATTGAGTATTAAATGGCCTGACAAGCCATGGAAAGAGTTGGGGGGGTCTATTTTAAGGTGGTCGTGTACAGTAGGATTTAACATTCAGTTGCACCTCCTTGGATCCTTGTCAGGAAACTTTGTGAAAAACATGATACATTTCAGTCTAATTATCTCCTCTGCAGCTCTTTCCTGGCGCTGCTGCTCCTCCATTGTGCTTTCAGCAAGGTGACACTAGAGGACAGTGTTGACATGGCTTTCACTCCCATCACTTGTCAGACCTGCCGCAGGACGTTTGATCTCATTTAGACAGGACTGGTGAGAACACGGCCTCCCCCGGCCACACTTTAAGTGAAGTGCGAGAGCATACAGTACATGTGGGTGAATTAGTACCCCCCCCCCCCCCCCCCCCACTCACTGTGCACCATGTGTTACTGTAAATCAGGTCCCTGAACGAGTTTTCACACTGGCTGACCGGGTGTCCTGGATAGTAATCGACTATTCCCTGAGCTGAGCTAGAGCTCAGAGGTCCGTGCAGCAGCGTGCACGGCACAGAGCTATGCTCACCCACAGCGACAGCAGCAGCCGTGGGACGCAGAACGCAGGTGAGTGCGGACCTGCAGCCACGGTGACTTACTTTTAGCCAGACCGAGATCTGCTACCACACCATTGCTCTGACGTCCTGTCAGATCTTTAGTCGGTGAATGAATTTGTGTGTTCACGATGCTGCTGTTGAAGTTTACATGCTCTAATAACCCGCGGTTGGATCATTCTGGTTCTCGCACATGAGTGTGAATGTGTGAGCCGTGTGTGCTGCTTGGTGTGTAGCTGCTCCTGCTCTGTCAGCTGGGTTTCACCTTGTCAATCTGTGCCTCGTTTTGCTCTTTGCAACAACTACACTGTAGGAACTGTGTTTCCAAGGCTCAACAATCGCTAATGAAAAATGATCCTAAGCAAAAACAACAAAAATGAAATCATTGGAACACCCTAAAACTATTTTCTTGTCTACTTATTTTAATAATAGTCATGTTTTTAAGGGAGGGTGATAGATTTTTCCATGTTACCAGGATGCCTCCAATTTGATTCTGAGATAAAAATATTATTATTATTATTTTAGATTTGCTGTTTACAGCAGCTCCAGTAGTTTTAGCCTGATAGCATTTTTTGCCGTCTTTCAACAGGACATGCAAATCACAAAGAAGACAGCCCCTTCCTCAGCAGTGCTGACTCTGCTAGTAAGAAGAATGACTTCTATGACAGGAACCTGGCTTTGTTTGAGGTTCGTCACTTTCGCTCTTCCCACATTACTGTCACGCTATAAGACAGACCCTTGACTTGTCTTCTGGCCTTTCTCTTCCTGCAGGAAGAGCTCGACATCCGGCCCAAGGTTTCCTCGCTGCTCAGTCGCTTGGTCAACTACACCAGCATCAGCCAGGGAGCCAAGGAGCACGAGGAGGAGGAGAGCGCCGAGGCCTCACGGAGAAAGACCCCCAAGGTCAGCAGTCCGTGGAGGTGGAGGAACACTGTGCTCCACTGTTTTTAATATGGGAGCTTGGGTAACATTACCCTCAGCCAGGTTCTAGTTTTCTATTAAGACTTGTTGAGTGACTGCTCGTGGCTCTGTGCACTTTGCAGTCACGCTGAGCCCGAGTAAGAACCGGATACATGCAAAGAGCAAATCCCGTGATTGAATGACCTTTAAAACAGAACATCAATCAATGCTGATGATCAATACGGTACACTTGTTTCCTGAAATGCCATGCTCAATGCTCTCCGTCTCCCCTATTAGTCTCCCAACATGGGCACTCTGATGGGCGTCTACCTGCCCTGTCTGCAGAACATCTTCGGGGTCATCCTGTTCCTCCGGCTGACCTGGATCGTCGGGATGGCCGGCATCGTGCAGTCCCTTCTGATCGTCCTCATGTGCTGCTCATGTGTTAGTACCCCCGCACCAAAATGAACACAAGCACATAGAAATAGAGGTGTTCCGCTGCGTGGCAACTGGGCTCGATCTGAGGTCGATCATCCGGTAATAACATGTCATCCAAGTCTCTCCTTTTGCTTTGCAGACGATGCTCACGGCCATATCGATGAGTGCCATCGCTACCAACGGTGTGGTTCCAGGTAACACTACTCCTGTAGCACACTGTCGCACTTTATGCCAGTTTAAAAAAAATAAATCAACCATTAAATAGGTGTTTAACGTTTAACCTTCATTTCTCCTACTGCGTCGCGTAGGTGTGCAAATACCACCGTTCAATCACATGTTCATCCACTGGAGGGCAGCAGAACTTCACATCGGCTGCTGGCAGTGAAGCCTGACAGATTCCAGCAGCTTTGTGACTCTACCCTGTTTTGCATTTGCAGCTGGAGGCGCATACTTCATGATCTCACGCTCTCTGGGCCCGGAATTCGGAGGAGCTGTGGGGCTGTGCTTCTACTTGGGCACCACCTTCGCCTCTGCCATGTACATACTTGGTGCCATTGAAATCTTCCTGGTCAGTGTCCTGAAATATTCAAAAGCAGCATCTAGTTGAAAAATAGACTTCTATTATTGTATGTAATTACATACATGTTAAAGGCACTTTCGGTGCCCTGACGGTTCTGTTTTCGTCCCTCTTCAGAAATATCTGGTTCCCCAGGCGGCCATATTTCATGCCACAGACCACTCCGGCACCGACAGTGCCATGCTGAACAACATGCGAGTGTATGGTTCCATCTGCCTCAGCCTAATGGCTGTGGTGGTCTTTGTAGGAGTCAAATATGTCAACAAGCTGGCGTCCCTCTTCCTGGCCTGTGTCATTATCTCAATTGTCTCCATTTATGCGGGAGCATTCAAATCCTTGACTCACCCGCCAGAATTCTCGTAAGTCTACCCCAAAGTTGTGCTAGAAGAAACTTTAGTTTTTATTGCATTCCTGTTATTTTGTATTAATACAATATGTTTTTTTATGTTCTAAAGTTTAGGTCCATGTTTGGAATGATGCTGATTAACACAAATGATTTCAATCATCCGTTTGTACTTCTAGAGTTTGCATGTTGGGCAACAGGACCCTGGTGAGAGATCACTTTGACGTATGTGCTAAGACTGTGATGAGGGACAACGTGACGGTTCCCAGTCAGCTGGCCGAGCTCTTCTGCCTGCCTGGGAACATGAGCAGCACACAATGCGACGACTACTTCACTCAGAACAATGTGACGGAGATCCAGGGCATCCCTGGACTGGGCAGCGGGATTCTCAGAGGTAAATCCATTATTAAGTGATTCATGTTCACAGCGTTACATTTTGTTAAAAGCGGTAGCTTTTAAAGACTTTGTCCCGGCATTATGTTCTAATGGTAACCAGTTGGTTTTATGTGTTTGCTGCTTCCCTGTTAGAGAATATGTGGGGAAACTACCTGGAGAAAGGGGAGATCTTAGAGAAAGCACGGCTGCACTCAGTGGATGCGCACAGTGCCATGGAGAACTTTGGGCTGTATGTGTCTGCAGACATAGCCACGTCCTTCACTCTGCTGGTGGGCATCTTCTTCCCATCCGCCACAGGTACAAAACTCTAAACCAGACAGTATGACAGCAGTGTGTGCGTGTGTGTGTGTGTGTGTGGGGGGGGCTTCACCAGCACCCTCAAAAATAATAAAGTCCAGTTGCTTTTTACTGTGTGCTGTCTTTAATGGGAGGCTAGAATAAACAGTTTACACGTGTTTTTTGTAGGTATAATGGCAGGATCCAACAGGTCCGGTGATCTCCGGGATGCTCAGAAGTCCATCCCAGTGGGAACAATTTTAGCGATTACCACCACTTCCCTCGTCTGTATCCTTAATGACTACACACAGTGTGGCTCACAGTCTTTCTATTCAAAGATGCAGCATAATGTACTGTAGCAAGTATAGCATACTGTCACCTTCAGTTCCTTGACTTCTTGTCTCCAGATTTAAGTTCTGTTGTTCTGTTCGGGTCTTGTATTGAAGGAGTCGTCCTTAGGGACAAGTATGTTCATTCAATGAAGTTATTTTTAGATTTAAACAACTTCCTGTAATAATAACATGTAAAACAAAACAAAGCAGAAAAGACTATAAATCATCACTCAATGGGTTCTCGCAGGTTTGGGGATGCTGTCAGAAAAACCCTGGTGGTGGGAACTCTGTCCTGGCCGTCTCCATGGGTTATTGTTATTGGCTCCTTCTTCTCCACAGTGGGGGCAGGCCTGCAGTCGCTCACTGGAGCTCCCCGTCTCCTACAGGCTATAGCCAAGGACAACATCATTCCTTTCCTCAGGGTTGGGAAGTTTGCACTCTTGATCTTGTGTAACAGCTTCATATTAGAATTTACAGTAATTGTCTCCAACAGAGAACATTTTCCACATAGTCCTTTCTCTTTTATAAACATAATGTATATAATTTACATATTTAAGATGAACACTAAATCAAATGCTATACTTACTGTAAAACTTTGCATGTGGCCATATTGCATCTTTATTTGAATGCGTTACAGGAAGCGATTTGCATGAAGGTGATGAGTTTGCTTTTGTTCAGGTGTTTGGTCATGGAAAGACCAACGGAGAGCCTACGTGGGCGCTGCTACTGACCGGTCTGATCGCAGAGCTGGGCATTCTCATTGCCTCCCTGGACATGGTGGCTCCCATCCTTTCCATGTGAGCTCACAGACATTGTCCACATAATGATGTAAACAGTCCAACATGTATTCAACACTAAAAATTTATGGAAATGGTGTTTTTCTTCATTCATCAGGTTCTTCTTGATGTGCTACCTCTTTGTGAACTTAGCATGTGCAGTTCAGACTCTTTTACGGACGCCGAACTGGAGGCCAAGGTTTAGATACTACCACTGGTGAGTGCATGTGGAGCCCTTAGGCAAGGAGGAGTTCTCTCTCTGCTGTTTAAGTTAAATACAAACTAGTTAAACTACAAGACAAAGATCTGTGTTAATTTGAGGCTCTGACCCCCCACAGGGCCCTGTCCTTCCTTGGTATGAGCATGTGCCTGGCTCTAATGTTCATCTCTTCCTGGTACTATGCAATAGTGGCAATGGGCATTGCTGGCATGATCTACAAATACATTGAGTACCAGGGGTATGTCTGGAGTATAATCAGCATTTGAATATGGTACACGGGTGTCTTGACGAGCTGAGCTCAGATGTTGTTTTCTGTCGACCGCCACAGGGCAGAGAAGGAGTGGGGGGACGGTATCCGAGGCCTGTCCCTTAGCGCAGCACGCTACGCCCTGCTGAGGCTGGAGGTGGGACCCCCACACACCAAGAACTGGAGGTACAGTATGTGCAGCTTTAAATGCTGCACCATACGTCAGCACATCATGCACGACGGGAGGCCAGCTCGTTGTATAGAACAGTATCCATTCATGTTCATGTTGACAGCAGCGATATCTTAAAAATATGCATGGTCAAATGTTTTGGGAAGCAGTGGCACGAGATGTTTTTCCCCTCTGTTTGTTGGTTGTTTGTACATTTCCTGGCCGCAACCACTTTGATGCTGTTTGCTTCATAGCAGCCACGCAGCACCTAACCTTGACTGTGAGCATGAATGAAAGGAAGGCAACACAAAACAATACAGTAGGGAATGACGCGTGAATCTTTAGCACACATCATCATCATCATCATCATCATCATCATCATCATCATCATCATCATCATCATCACTATTATTATTATTATTATTATTATTATTATTATTATTATTATTATTATTATTATTATTATTATTATTATCAAATTCATATGATGACTTAGAAAACAGTCACTTCAGTTCCTGCTTTCACATGTTTGTCCTGTTTCAATTGTTGACTTGCAAATCAGATTCACATTCTTGACACTATTTGGTTAGTATCTACCTCTAATTAAAAGACTGACTTTCTGACTTTAAACTGACTTTGTCTGTTTTACAGACCTCAGCTCTTGGTGCTGTTAAAGCTGGATGAGGACCTCCATGTGAAATATCCCAGGCTGCTGACCTTCGCCTCACAGCTGAAGGCAGGAAAGGGTCTGACCATTGTGGGCTCTGTTATCCAGGGCAACTTCCTGGACAGCTACGGGGAAATGCAGGCAGCCGAGCAGGTAAACATCAGGAAAGGGATGCACCTGTAGGCCGTGAACGGTTCATACGCTGCCATGCACTTAGAACTAGTTGTCCTTCCAGGCTATTAAGAATATGATGGAGATCGAGCGCGTCAAAGGTTTCTGCCAGGTGGTGGTGGCGTCTAAGGTGCGTGAGGGCATCGTCCACCTGATCCAGTCCTGTGGTCTTGGAGGCATGAAGCACAACACGGTGGTGATGGGCTGGCCGTACGGCTGGAGACAGAGTGAGGACCCCCGAGCCTGGAAGACGTTCATCAGTGAGTCTGGGGGAGATGCTGTAACACCAGGCTGTTCTCAGGGGCACAGTGTCCACACATTGATATTATATATACCTGCATGTGTAAATGTCTGTATGCAGACACGGTCCGCTGCACCACAGCCGCTCACCTGGCCTTAATGGTGCCTAAAAACGTGTCTTTCTACCCGAGCAACCACGAGCGCTTCACAGACGGCAACATCGACGTGTGGTGGATCGTCCACGATGGCGGGATGCTGATGCTGCTGCCTTTCCTGCTCAAACAGCACAAAGTGAGATAAAGAACGTACTTTCAAATGTAGAGAATGAATGGTAATAAATGCCTCATGTCATCAGACGCACATGCACAATGATGACTTCTGACATCACTGCATTGTGTTTAAAGGTCTGGAGGAAATGCAAGATGCGTATCTTCACTGTAGCGCAGATGGACGACAACAGCATCCAGATGAAGAAGGACCTGGCTACGTTCCTTTACCAGCTGAGGATAGAGGCGGAGGTGGAGGTGGTGGAGATGGTGAGAATCCCTCAAACACAATTTGAATTGAGCTTTTATGAGTCAGTGAAAGCCCGGCTTAGTCATAAAGGGGGAGTAAAAGCAGATGTCCCATATGATAGAGAGGAAAAAACAAAAACAGGAAGGCTCCTGCCGTCTTCCATCTGTCCACCAGATGAATATCACAGGACGATGCTTTAGCTGCACTAACAATGACTTTACTGTAACTGGGTTTCAGCATGACAGTGACATCTCAGCCTACACCTACGAGCGGACTTTGATGATGGAGCAGAGGTCTCAGATGTTGAGACAGATGAGGCTGTCCACTGCAGAAAGACAAAGAGAGGTTTGTGTTGTATCACGTATCAGATATTTACACTGGGAGTTCAAACAGAGCATTACATGGCAGTGTAACATGAATACGCACCGACGCCCACGTCTTGTGATGTTCCCGTGGCCTCCGCAGGCCCAGCTGGTCAAGGACAGGCACTCTTTGGTGCGCATGGGGAGTCTGTACTCAGATGAGGAGGAGGAGGTGGTCGAAGCGCCTCCAGAGAAGGTTCAGATGACGTGGACCAGGGAGAAGTGCGAAGCCGAGAGGAGAAACCGGAGCAACGCCCCCGAGAACTTTCGAGAACTCATGAGCCTTAAACCGTGAGTGCACCTCTGACTGCTTGTCTTTTGAAACAGCCGAAAAGAGTTTCCCACTCGCATAAACTGACTCAGCCTCCGCTTGGCCGTCCTCCAGGGACCAGTCCAATGTGCGGCGAATGCACACGGCTGTGAAGCTGAACGAGGTAATAGTTAACAGGTCCCACGACGCCCGATTAGTGCTGCTCAACATGCCAGGACCGCCCAGAAACCTAGACGGCGACGAGAACTGTATCTTTTGCCAAAATGAATAAGAAACAGAAAGCACAGTAGTCCCGTTTCGGTTGCTGGTGCACGTCTTAACTCTCACTGCAGATATGGAGTTTCTGGAGGTGTTGACGGAGGGCTTGGAAAGGGTGCTGCTGGTGAGAGGCGGCGGTCGGGAGGTCATTACTATCTACTCATGACCAGTGAGAGCTGCTACACTGAACGGGCCACATTCCACCTCCTGGACACAAGGCCACACACACATCTGGGTGGATGCATTGTTTTTTCTATTTTTATACAGTACTGGGACAGAGTAGTTTACATATCTATCCTGTATGATCGTTTTCCTGCTCAGAAATTAATACTTACACTACGTGTTACCTAAACGTTTTTTAGGGAAGTATTTTCTTATTTGTAGATAACAAAACTATATTTGACAGAACTACCCTGCGTAGTAGACATTTTTGATTATTTTGTAAGCAAATTTTATTTATTTATTTATTTTCTACGTTTCCCCGCTGAAGGAAAGACAGTGTTACTGGGGTTGGGGTTGCAGAAACTGTGGGATAAGACAGAATCTCAGAGAAAGTAACTGAGTCATGTATATAAACGAGTTTTGAGTCATTACATTTATACATTTTCTTACAGACCTGAAAAGCTTTTCTGTACCAACATTGTTTTAAGTTATATCCTTAAGTTCCCTTACATCGAACATCATTTGTCCTAAGCATTTCAAGCATCTCTTCAGTCTACTCGCGTCTCACACTCTAAATAAATGATTTCATCATCAATCCTGCACCTGCAATCCCAGCTTGTTTGGCTGCTCTGTATATAGACACACCAGTTGCTGCTGTTTTATTTTTGACCTAGCTGCGCTGTCTTGAGTCTCACCTGTTCAAACTGTAACCATGACTGTTGCCAAAACAACAAAGGACTCAAGTCTCATGTCTTTAGGAAACTGTTCTCACATATAAGACTGACACATGACACGCAGCTGTTTCCTTTTGTAAGAATGCATGTGTTTATTACTTCAGCAACAAAGGACGTCCAGTTAATAAAAACTGATTCTGATCCTTGCTTCAGTTTCACAGATCTTTATTGAAGACACCCTTTTTAGGTGTGTGGGCACAATACACTCTTGGAAAAAGAACTTTATGTTGAAAGCAACGACGCTGTTGCATAAAAAGATGATGCATGTGGTGAAAGTTCCTTAAAATGAGATGCATTGAGATGAATTAAAGAAGGTTTTGGTGAACAGTTCTCTGTTTATCAGTATTCTCACACCAAAATACAAAGTATTGCTAATAAAATTAAAAAAAAAACATCTCGATATAAACCTCATTCCCAAGTGTTATAAATGTAAAAAACGTATAATACAAATCTGTACATTTAACCCAACCTTGTCGTCTTATGGTTTCTCATAATTTTCCTGAATTTCTCAAAGGCGGTGTCACTACAGGGGCAAAAACCTAAGAGCTAATAACTGAGGGCTGCTGTACTGTGCATTTCATTTTTGGCATCCTCACTGGCCTTTTCAGAGCTGCCTTGCTCTACAGCCATACACCCCTCTGTCTCTCTCTCTTTGTAACATAAAATGAGGCACTTTAAACTGCAGGTGACCTTGTGTCCTAAATATTCAACCAATCATTATTGGGCTGCACAACAGCAGGACTATGGCCGCGATTACCAAAGCCTGTGGCCTGTGTGGAGCTGAAGAGGAGACAACCTTGAAAGCAGGTATGAAGTCAGGAGGTCTGAGAACGAGCCTGCAGGGGTTCTGCACCTCTTCTAAAGGAATGTGGACCTCGCTGGGCTGCTGTGAACTCAATTCATCCCGAACCTGGGGAAATAAGAGGTTATTTAGAGCTGGCACACGCTAAGACTTTCTGCCAGGCATGAAGCCACTTATCTTCACTCAGCAGAGAAAAAGTAGAATAGGAATAGAAAGCTCACCCTTTCCACTTCTTCAAACACTCGCAGGAAGTTCCTTCTGAGGACATCGGCCAACTCCTGCTCAGTCCAGTTCCTCTGTAGGAGTTCCTGGATCAGGGCTGGGTACTTTGACACATCCTCCAGCCCCCGAGGGAAACTGTGGACAAATATTTCATTCATGGATATGAATTTAGCAATTAAATCTTTAGGATTAGTCACTGCATTCATGATTCTGAATAATGGATGAAATTATACCTGACAAAAAAAAATCCTGTAAATTTTTCACCCAGCCTTGTTATCGGCTGAGACAGGAAACTGCTGATGTCACGGGATAACAAAAGGTACCAAACTGACCCGGCTGTGATTCTGATCAACTTTATTATTACTCACAATAGACAATAGACTCATTTCTGAAGACGAACCTGTGTGATAGCACTTGTTCACAGCAATGTGTCCCTGTCAGTTGTGTTTGCAGGTGTTTCTTACCTCGCTACACCTTCATAGTCTCCCCCGATTCCTATTGAGCCCGCTCCTATCACCTTCTTAATGTGATCAAAGTGGTCTGCAAAACCAGGAGGAAGTACCAATCAGCAGAGATGCAAGACATGCAGCGTTTCTACCCAGTCCAAATGACAGTTGTGATGCCTCACCAGCCACGTCGGAAATGCTGGCCTCGCCGCTGCAGGAAATGAATTTGCTGTAGAGATTCACCATGATC
Source organism: Betta splendens (assembly GCF_900634795.4). NCBI lineage: Eukaryota > Metazoa > Chordata > Actinopteri > Anabantiformes > Osphronemidae > Betta > Betta splendens. The sequence continues at coordinate 4,558,030 of NC_040883.2, read as the reverse complement.
AACCCCTGGTTCTTTTTCTAAAACACAAAACACAGATACAATATCAGGACCGGAAGAAAAGCTACAAGCCTGTTTACGAGCAAGTTGGAATGCTGCATAAAATGTGGCTAAAAAACAAAATGCAAAAATATGCAAAAAAAAGAAAAAGAGTAAATACAGTATTCATAAAGAAGATTCAGCAATGTTTCCGCTTCCTCTGCCTGAGCCCTTTGAAGACAGGCTGCTAAACTGACTAGGCTGCAGACCTGTCACCCCATAAACATCAACATCCTACAATTTAAACATTCAACAAAAGCCGTGCCATACTGACTATGTCAAACAGTATATTGGGTACAGATGTGCATATGGTTCCCACAGTTTATAACCACTTACAGATCGTAAAAAGAGATGATGTAACACAGCGGTCTCATCGCAGCATGCACATGACTTCAAACTACGTTTCTGTTTTACATGGAAAATTTTGTGTAAAATTAATTTTTTAAGCTTTAGTGATTAATGTCATCAGGTTTAACACATGAAAAACATCAAGGATTTGAGGAAACCAAAAGACCACAATACATAACACAATGCATATTCCTGCAGCTTATTTTCCTGCGACGTGTTGGTAGACCCTATGTGGCTAATTTGGCTAGGATCAACAAGCAAAGACTTGTTTCTCATTTTCCTCGGGGAGGTTTTATGTTGGCAGACATGCTGTTTTAATAGCGACCAGAACAAGAATCTGGCCAGGAGTCAGGGGTGAAAAACTCCTTAACTCCTTGTGCACATCCACTGTGGACGCTTCGACTTCTGGACAGACTAATGTACAGACAGCTGAGTCTGGTGGCTTTTATTCTAGAGTGAATACCAAAGGGTACTAATATTTACCAAGTAACCCAAGCCAAGTCAAATTATGCAGTATATTATATTACTGGTAGTTTAAATGACAACAGAGACAACTTCCATACATCATCATACTGTACCTACTGTACAGTATGCTGCACATTGTATAAACATGGTGGTTGCTAGCTGGACAATATGTAGCTTCATAAATTACAATTGTTGCTTCGGTTTAACTTTCTTATCTTTAAACGACAAGCAGAACAAACTTGGGCTGATTTTTACAGTATGCTAAAGACCAAACAGTGTATTATATATAAGACATATATATATTAAGAATGCAGTCATGTCTCTTTTCTCACCAGCTCATGCAGCAGCCAGTCAGGCACGTTGCGGCTGTGGTTACAGAGGGCGTAGGAGGACGAATGGCTGAAGATAACGGGGGCCCTCGAATGGTGGAGCACAGCCTGGGCTGTGTCCCAGGAGGTGTGGGAAAGGTCCACTATCATTCCCAGACGGTTCATCTCCGCCACCACCGCCTCAGAAGCACAAACACAGAACCATTTAAGCACATAGCCATATACACACTCAGGAAGGAAGTCGACTCACAAGCTGGTGACACACGCACGCATGTAAACACACATGTGCAGATAACATCAGTGACGTTCTAGATGCTGCGTTAGAACAAGGCAACTGAAGAGAAAACACTCCAAAAGGTGCAGTTTAAGCGTTGCTCTAACAAATGCCTGTGAAATGGCCTGTGAGTGCAAAGGGCTTTGGAACAATTACTCCAAACCCTCTTATCAAGCCATCGCTCAGAATGTGTGTAGAACTTATAAGCTCCCCCACTGATGACAGATGATATCGCTTAGCGCTGAGCTTACCTTTCCAAAGTGCGTCAGACTGTTATGTTGCCTCTGATACAGATCATGAAGTTGTGAGGACGACTCAGCCCTGCATGAAAGGAGACTGCTGTCAGCCGCTAAATCACACGTGTTTGTATAATTATTAGCATAAAATCAATAGGGAGCGTGAGCTACTGTATTTTAAATTCAGTATTTGCAATATCTTATCTGAGTACAGGATACAAATAGGGGCTAATTTGCATCAAATGGAAAATGTAAACATGACCTTTTCATTCAGTGAACTATGTAAATAAAATATTGTAACATTAGAATCAAAGCTTTCAAAGTAAAGCAAACAAGTATGTGCCAATGAACTAAGACCAAACCATTATACTGTACTGAGTCCTACTGTATGCAGTACTCCACAGAATAGTTACACAACATACAGCCTATTCAGGTAAAACTGTTTTGTAGGATACATGTAATGTATATTTATATATGGCACTGTAGTTGAAATGTAATAATGGTCTTATTCACCAAGGAGTATTGCAGGTGTGTGTCAGAGCCATGGAGCGGACCCCGAGCTGGTAAAACATCCGCAGGGCTGGCAGGCTGCTGTCAATGGAGTGCCCCCCCTCGATACTTATCAGACACGCTATCTTATGCCTCATCTCAGCAATTCTCAGCGCTGCAGGGACACAAGCAGTGGGCAGTGTACAACACATGCACAAGGCAGTGGCTTTCATTGGTTTTGGTTTAACGAGGTGTACTCTACCATGGGCAGATGTGACCAGCTCAAATTCATGGTACTCCGTGCACATGCGTCTGACCACATCTATTTGTTCCAGCGTCAGCCTCACAGCGTCCTTGTTCTGGGCCCCACACATTACATAGACTGAAAACATCTGACATAGGGTTGTCAGACAGAGAATAGAGAAGACAATTGAGCGACTGAGGTCAGGCTTGACATTTAGCACAACACAGGCTGAGCAGATGCTGACCCCTCAGGCTCTAAATGTCAAAAGGCGACATTAAACCGTCCGTGTGCTTTCGTTTCTTTTTTGTAATCCACCCTTTAGAACAAAGCAGCACCTGAAATAGAACGTTATTAAAACACAATACCTGAGCCTGCACATGGCCTGTCTGGAGACGTGTGATGTCTGTGGCCACTTTGCTGAGATTATGAAGGTCAATGTGGTTTAGGCCATTATTGTGAAGTATCCTCAGCTTGAGTGGAAGGTCATTATGACTAAGGAAAAACAGGGAGTCAGGAAAGTGGGCGAGGGAAATAATGTCTCACCTAATTTAATAATTATTATTTCCATGAATGCAGGTCACGTGTAGGTGAAAAAAAATAATTTACCCATCAATGAGAGGATATCTGGACATCAAGTCTTGTACTCTATGTTTGACAGAGTATCCAGATATAAAATGGCACAGAGAGGAGAGTATGAGCAGGTTCCTAAGGGTCTGCATCCTGAAGTTGTTGGAAGCAGCTGTCAAGGGTTTTCCGGTGAACAAGAGAGAAAACACACCTTGTTACTCTGACACTGGGGAACACAATTAGTTTAGCATGCAAATAGGATACACTGAAAGTGAACATTTAAATACTATACTAAATATTTCAGAAAGAAGCATGACACTAAAAATTAAAATAAAACAGGCTTCTCTTTAAATCTGTGATTCACTGGGCATTTTATGTCCTATCTGGAACACGTTGTACTGTGACTCTGATGAGATGAGAGTTAAAACAGCATCTTTCCCAGAAAGCTCACAAGTTAACTATTAAGACCATAATGAGGCCTGAAAATGCACACTACAACGCTCATTTTCATGTAATTGTTGTTTTATATATACTATATGTACAATAGCGGAAAAAAAAACAATGAAAAGAAAACTGCCGACTTACCGCACGAGCCGGTGTGAAAGTCTTCGTTGCACATTGTAAACAAAAAGGGGACACGAAGAGCCTTCCCACTGACCGGACCTTTTTCCACACATAGATGATGCGTTCATGCCGTTAAGTAAATTCAACTTTAATGCATGCAGCTATGCTTTAAATGTATGTGTCGTCAAATGACAGCTATGAGATTATATGACGGAAGAACCACTTAATGAAAGCAACAAGTTTTGTCCTCAATGTCGAAAAATATCGAGACATTATTTTTAGAAAGCCTTCTCACTGACCGGAGAACAGAGAACCAGTTTTTCACTGTCGTACTGACGACCTAGCGTGGTGCGTTCAGGTCGGTAAGTAAATAAAACTTTAATGCATGCAACTCAGCTTCAAATATATGTGTCATCAAAAGACAAATACGGTGTTATATGATGGAAGAACAAAGTAATGAAAGAAACAATGTATACCCTCAATATCTAAAAATATCGATATAATAATTTTAGAGATAAGCTTTACCACGGTCAATTGAACGCATGTGGTGGTACTAATGCCATCTGCTGGTCGGTTGGTGTCATTACAGCTTCACAGACCACAGTTGACTCGTCACTTTATGAGATATTTTGCCACAAAGCTGCAGGACCAATGTGTTTCTGCTTTGTTAGATGTAAAAATACCAACACCATCTTCGTCTACACTGCTTTTGAGGGGGACAAACGGTTGAAATACACAAAACAGCAGTGGTTAAGCTTAATTAGATCCTTGGAGAGGTACCAAAGTAAGTCAAACTAAATTTTAAGCAACTTTTATTGTAATAGAAAATACATACAACAATAATACAAGATATACATTCATATTTTTAAGAAAAAACACTAAGCTGTTAAATATGTTGATAAGCTAAGATAGGCGCGAGTTAAGAATCTAAGCTATGCATACGTTAACAAGCTATGCTAGCTGTGAGCTAACAAGCTAAGCTAGCTATGTCAATCACTGACAACCAACTTCCAAATTTGGAGAAAACGCTAATTGGTTTGTACGAACAATAATAATTTTATTACGGGTGAAATAAAAATTTGGGGGGGATTTTTAAACATTACCACATGAGGGTGTTTTGTGCTACAGAGAGGTAATTTAATATTAATACTTAATTGTCAAACCAATATAAATTTATATTCAAAATGGCTTACTGTTTTTTGAGGATTAAAGTTTTGTCTTCTATCCAATTTATGGTTGTTAAATTAATGTAAAGTAAAGTAAGAATTGTGCTTTCAGGGAGCTGACTACGACTCTGAGCTTTGCATATGAGGGGAACAACAGGCTACACGGTAAGACTGCATTAATCCTTTAATAATTCCTTAGGTGTTGATTTGAGGCCCAGGTTTAACATTTTATAGCTGGGCGGTGAACACACTCAGTACAAATAACCTCAGCGTAGTTTGGGTGCATGGGGTTAGAGGAGCCCATGGTTTTGTGACACTGTTTTTGTAATTGTATTTTTGATTTTAAAAATGTCTGTATATTTGCTTCATAGAGAGAACAGAATGTGATGTTGTGGCCTAATATTTTTGTGATGAGGTGCATATGATTCCTACTGTATTGTAACAGCCTACGGTTTATGGCCTACAGCCATATCATCTGGGGCAGATCTAGTATGATCAGCATGGTCACATTGTGCAGTAAGTACAGTGGGGCAGGAGTCTTAGACAACCACCAGTCCAAATACATGAGGTGTGTCCACTCTGTCAGATATGTGCTACGGTATGTTGTCCCTTATTGCAGTTCTGTTCAAAAGGAGCTGAGTGCTGTGAATATTTTCATGGACCACTCAACTAGAGCGTTACTTTGATCAGATTTTCCTTAAGAATCACTCCAGGAAAGATACATTTGTTGCTGTGACCTGCAGTCCGTTCAGACAAAACACAACCTCTGCCTTGATGCTTTTCATACAGAGGTGGTGCTTTGCTTGTGCCAAACATATTCAGGGCTGATTGTGCAAATGTGAATGAATCTGGTGTTGATGGGAAGCATCAGGGCGCCTCGAATGAATTTCAATTAATTTCAGAGGGAAGATGTGAAGCCTGATTCTATGGTCCACCCACTGTGATTTGGCCTTGTAGTCTGTAATGAGGAGAGTGATTGGGCCATGATTGGAGCACCCTACTGCTTCAATGGAGTAATCACAACTGTGATCCCAACTGTGTTGATATTACTCCTCCAGTCTTCCCACTGTGCAGAGTGGACCCCTGGCTGACACAGTTTGAATTCAAATTAACCAAATCATTTCTTTTATTATATTGTTGACCTTGGTGTGGAATGTGACTGGCAATACAACAGATGAAAATTCCCAGTCCACAGTTTGATGAGGGGGCTTGAAGCTAATTCTTATTAGGGTTGCTGGTTTCTGCAGTTGACTCAAAAAATGTTATGTTAGGTAAGGATGCAGGTTTGAGGCAACAATCAGCTGAGCCACTTTAAACATCAGGTTTTCTGCATACTGTAATGAGGCAGTCTTTAAAAATTGTAATATGACTGTTGACATATAGCTTTTCTAAACGATATGAATATATATATATATGAATAATATAGAGGGAGCTTCTTACAGCACTTACACTGTACAGTCCTATCATGGTTGTGAGCAGGTGAAAATAAATAAATACTCTAGTCTTTGCATTACAAACAAGACAGAACATTTCAATATGCTATGGTTTTAAGACTGTACCTAAAACTCAGAACGCTCAGATCCTTTTTGCTTCTTGTGAATTTTTTATTGATAAGAAGACCGTCAGATAGCAGATGGCTGTTTTATAGCTTGGTTGTCAAAACGTTCTAATTCACAGCATTTGGACTTTTTGCAACGTTGAGCTCAGTAGATGCCTTCTTCTCTGCAGCTGACATTGAGTGGGTGTGGCCACCAGAGGGCAGCAAAGGTCAGAGCAAACACACCTCGGTTTTCTTACCTTTGTAAGCCCATCTCTATGACAAAAATAAACCAAATACTTATAATACACAAATTTTCTGATATATTGCAATACATGAATCCATGTAGAAATACTTTAAAAAGCTTGAGAAAAAATTTTGTTCTGTTTGAGTCCTTAAATTCTAACAGCACAGTGCAGCGCTTACAAACTATAATAGTTTCATTGTACCATCCACTCAGTTGTTGGTGATATTTCTTTTGAAAACTAACATTTGTTTAATGTAGTTTCATGTGGTTCCAAGAATGCAGAAGACATTTGTGTCTCCAAACTTGTTTCCTTTGCCCTGGATTCTGGCAGTCCAATCGTCAGTGTTCATTATCTGCTCTTACAGCTTTGACTTTAGCTCAGCAATTACATCCTCAGCTGCACTGATTAATCCAACATGGAGGCATTTCACAAAATGGTTTTGAAAAGGCATTTCCAGACACTTACCACAGAGTAGCTGTGGCACGACTTGTTTATGCAGATAGACCACAGCTAGTCATATTGCAATAAGATGTTTTCCAGGGCCGCTTAAGTGTTCTCTTAACCTCCAGTGTACACTGTGCAGGAAACAATAGACTGTTTGGAAAGTGATTAATTTAATCTATTTTCCCCCTGACATAAAACGGAAGTCTGCCTGATGTGATGTTTGGGTAATGTACGGTCCCCTATTGTTGAACATTTTCTGTCTGTAGCCATTTGTTAATATGTTTCCACTGTTGTCTGCTTAACCTTCCATTCTCTCCTGGCAATCACATCATCAATCACTGTCCGGTTACTTGACGAGGGAGACAAAGAGAGTGTATGAGTGAGAAAAACCTTTTGGCCTGTCTCGACAAGCAAGAGGAATGTCGACTTCAGAGGGCTAACACAGGCAGAAAACATAGGCCTAGTAAATATTCAATTTAAAGGATTCCCAGATAAGACGAGTTGAAAAATTGAGGCAGCACCCATTCTTCTAGATAAGAGAAGACGGAGCCATCTGGAGGCTGGGAGATAGCGAACTCCCACGCCATCCCAGAGACCTCACTCTCATCTACTGCAGCGGCACAGAAGGAAAAAATAGAGTGCCAACGCTTTCATTATGTTAACTTCAAAATGAATTTATTCATGTAGTTCCTGCCTTTGGTAAACAGAAGGTTACTGTTGTGTCCACATCAAGACAGACCTGTGATTGGTCAGTCTTGTTTATTAACTATTACAACAAATGTTAATAATATTATGTAGTATCTTTACATATTTATTAAGACATATGAATAAAACCAAGAAATAATATGAAGTATGGATTCTTTGTGAATTGTTTATTGTAAGACAAATAATTTAAAAAAAACAAAGCAAAAAAAATCACAAACCAGCATACAGTATATTCTTACTCAGGAGTAAATATATTCCTATTTTTAGCATTCATATAAACTGTATAGAGTTTTAGAGATAAGCACAACCATGTAATTCATTATACAGTTAAACACATCTTTAAACCCTCTAAATAAGAAATTACCCAACATAGAAAACATAGTAAGTTGCACTTGAAATAAATAAATTTAAACATGTTTTTTAAATTTTAATTTTGTTAGAGACTGTCTTGGACCCGCCGAAAAACAACATCGTCTAAATATTGCATTTACTGTAGGATTTTATTAATATTGAAATGAGCTTTATCCGTTTTCTTGCACGCATTATGGAAAAAATAACTCCACTATTTGCAGTTAGTGTAATAATGGTGTATCCTTGAGGTACAGTGCTACCCAAACCCATCTAGCACATTTAAGGTTTAGGCCTGTATCTCCTCCAAATCCACCTTGACTAAATCTTTGAAAACAAACAATCCTGGCAAAATGGACTCTCAGCTTGTGAATAACCTTGTCCGCACTCGTATAATGCACTTTGTTGACTCCTCCACCATGCCATTTCATGCCAGCCACATTGGATTTAGCTCCGGGATAATGCTTTTGTCAGTATGTTTTATCTGTTCTCTCACTCAGGTACGCTATGCTGTTATCCCTAATTACCCCCATTGCATTTTACACTTGGCCCAGAATTCTTAATGCTAGATAACAGATGCAGGTCGATTTGAAATTTACTTATAGCAGCATTATCTTTATGACCTGCGTCGCACACGCCAACTGTCCCATAGACTCTTGGGTGAAAGCTGTTAACTCTATGATAACAGCGACCTGAAGTGATAACCTTCCAACAGTTTCTGGGACACGCGGTTTGCTACATATGTGCTGTTTTGCAGTCACAGCATTTCTCATTCAACCTTGGGTGCTCTGCTGTGCTCTGATTCATTTAATGGGATCGAGAGCGAGGTTAATCACTATGTCTGCCATAGAGGGTTGAAATGCTGGCTGACCACTGTATGAAATATTACAATATGTATTTCTTTGAAAGACAAATTTGAACGCAAATGCCAGAGGCGTGAACTCTCCTTTACTCTCTGTTTTAAGATGTAATACAATTGCCTTCCCTCTTAGGAGTCACTTTGAATCATTTACTTTAGGGGACCGATATCTGTGTTTGCAGATTTTCATTAAGATCAACAGTAAAAGCTTCACACACGGTTCCACTTGTCTAATTTATTATCCCCACAAGACATGTGCAATTAAATGGAAGAAGTTCTGAACTATTTGGATGAAATAAATCTCAGGAAGGTTTCGACTTTTCATTAAGTACATATAGACATCTTTTAGTTAATTTTAGATTGAATTATAATAACTGTTACGTGTCAGTACATGTTCAGAGGTGCAATTATAATTGTGTTGAAAGGTGTAAAAATGAAAACAAAACAAAAAGAAACCGTAGGTAAAAGTTTGTAATTATTTAATTCATTATGTTTTTAGGGGCAAGTGTATAGTGTTTTTCCAACATGTTGCTGAGCATATTATTTCAGAATAATATGCAAATGTTAGAACAAAGCAGTATCCTGTACAATAGATTAACTGGGTGCATAGGCCTAGGCTGCAAATATAAGAAATAGTGTGTGTTGCCCTGGATTCATATTTTGCAGTAACGGTGTAGCGTGAAGCTCTGTCAAGCCTAGTTTTAATCCTTTTCTCTAGTGTGTTGTGTGATGTTATGCCGTTATCTTAATGATAATCTGTGCCTGTATTTCTGCCCGAGGCTTCTCTGTCAGGCTGGGTTTCGCTTAGGAGCTGTGCCTTATCAACAGCTTTGTCATTAAATCAACTTTTCCACAGACAAATTTCACTGCTGTTATTTTTATCATAGGATCAGCACGCTGTGATTTTCTGTTCAGTCAGAGCTTTGCAAAGTCAATACTGTTTGGATAAGTACAAAAATACAAAACAAAACTTCCACTGGGGAAAAACGTTTATTTATTTTTTTTGTTTTTAACGAGTTAATAACCAGACAAGTAAAATTAGTGTAATTTGCATTTGTCATATTGTCAATGGCTTCAAGCTTTTATGTTCTTGAATTGGTGCATTTTCAAAGGCTACATGTACGAGCGTGGAGGAACAGTAGTGATTGTGACATGATGCCAATAAATAAATTCGTACACAGGCTGCATATAATATTTCCGCAAGAATCTAAAACCTGTGAGGTTAATGGCTTTTTCTTTCATTCATTTTAAATGGCATTTTTTTCTATAATATGCATCATAGTTTTGTGAAAGACCATTTTGGACGCGCCAAGTAACACATCCCCTAAATATTGTATGTACTGTATGTACAGAAGCAAGCTTTACGGTCTCAGTCAAACTGAACTGTGGAGGCTAGAATTGCTACTCAGTTCTTCTGAGAAAACACTGTTCTGTCTGAGTGAATGTTCTGATTGTCTCAGCACTGTGCTTCGGTGGAGGGCAGCGCCAGATGAACTCGTCTGATTCAATCCTCTTCACTGTTTGACACTAGTTCCGCCAGTCATTGAGGAGGGACGACTGAAAGTCCTTCGCCCAAACACACTTTCTTACAGTGAGCGACACCGCTGTATGGCAAAGGTCCAAGAGGTCTCTTGCATGCGGTCTGCGAGGCAGAGTCGACTCCTTCTTTCTCCTCCCACAATGCACTTAGAGTCTCTGGAGGCTGATATCCCGGTTCCTGGGGATCCAGGGGGTCTTTGGAAAGAAGGATACTGATGGAAGGCACAGTCCTGTGCACAGTCATTTCTGATGCCCCCCCTTCAGTACTCTCCCACACCTCTTTCACCACCTTGTACCGCAGTTTTGTCAGCTGGTGCAGGGAGCCCACTTTCCTTTTCATGATCTCAGCACAGGTGATGGTCTTTGTGACTGCACGGCCCGACCCCGTGAAGACCACCTGCCTGAGCCCACCACCGCTCATGCCTGCTGCGTTTACACCCTCCCCGCCCTGCATCCGTGCCATGGCAAATCCCATTAGGTTACGTATCTTACTTCCTTCCTTCACACGCATCTCCAGGACCCCAGAAGCCAGTCCAGGAAAGGGGCAGGGGCTGTCTTCCTCGGTTCGGCAAACTTTCTTGAAGCCTTCCTGCCCGAGTTTGAGTGCGCGGGGCGGCGCTGGTGCTGGTGGAGGCTTCAGCGGGATGGAGTCATTAACCACTGCTGGCTGAACAGAAGGGCTGTACGTTTGCGCATGGTAGCCCGGACAGGTGCCTGCTGTAACCCCATTCTCCGCTGGGTTCGATCGAGTCACCATCAGACCGGTGAGAGGCCTGACAGCGTCTTTGGGTAGGTATTGGGTTTGGCCAGCAACCACTCCACAACCTGTGAACATTTTTGCTGTGCTCAATACTCCACTGCGATGCTAGTCCAGACACACATTTTTCCCACATAGAAAACAGTGTAACATCATTCTCTTAAATATTGGCCACTGTTCTTTTCTTCCAGTGAACAGCTGCAAAGTTTCAAGTGTTCATATAAGAATTATCACCCGATCCCCAAGAGCACTATCAATGAATTCTTTAATGCTCCCTCTCAGAATGAGCTGGAGAAATAAGATAAACGCCTGGCTGGTGAATTAAGAGCCCTGTTGGGACCATTCATGATGTTCTTTAAAGAGCATCTTAATTTCATACCACAAATGAATATTTGGAAAATGCACTGAAGATGGATGCAAATATAAAAAAAATACATACTACGGATGTTTGCTTAGTTTGTATGTTTTTCAAATATTGCTTTTGTCCTTTTAAAAGCTCTAAATCAACTGCCTTATAGATTCTTCTTGGACAAAACTTTTTTTACTGAAAAACTAAGAGCTCAAATCAAGACTCCACCTTTTTCATAGCAATCCAGTCCAGCGTTGTAGATTTTGATCTGCTGTCCATATCGGCTTCAACTCAAAGCTGACTTCTTGGCTTGTCTAGTTGTTAAGTTCCACCTCCTCTTCTGGACCCTCTGAGTGTTTTACTCCACCTTGAGTAGGTCTACGTCTCTTCTCCCTGCGTCTTTACCTTTGCGTCCACTATAGTTGAGGCTGGGGTTGCATGGAGGTCTGCACCTGGGGTGTTCTCCCTGGAGGTCTGTGTTGATTCCAGTGGCGCTCTGGGAAGTCTGTTCTGTTCCCCCACAAAGAGACATAAGGGACAGGAGCTGCCTCACAAATGCTCACAGGAGGAGTGTCTGCGTGGTTGAGGGGGAGCATGAGGCAAAAAGGAGACAGCCCTCTTAAAGGCGCAGGCTTTTCATCTTTTAGATGAATGCCCCCCCCCCTCCGCAACTCAAGCCTGCCATCTGAGGAGAAGGCTAACGTACGGAATGGCTACTGTGTCCCTTTAAACGCAGATCCTCGGCAACTTTGTCAATCTCTTTAGAGGACGTTCCAGTGCTCAATGTACATGACTGATTAAACCTGAGTTCTGAAATAGAGACTCAGTCAACCTTTAAAAATGCATTTTCAGCTACGAAACAATGAATTAAATTAGCTCTGTTATAATTGAAAACATCCTTCAAAGAGCCACTGAAAGTCAGCAGCATTAAATTGCACTGTACTTAGCCTTTATCCTATTAGATGTTTGTGACCATTACAATTTACATAATGCAGCATTAATAGCTTCATTATTGGAGCAATCAAGTGGCACATTGAAAATGCCTTTCTCTTAACGCTTGGATTATTATCCAATCGTTATATTTTTTTATAAGGATAGCGAGCCCTAGCGATCAAGGACATAAGAACCACAAAGAGCACAGAGGCATGACATATATGTTCACTGTGTTAATAGTCAGTGTCTTCATTTGTCTGGTGCACTTGTGCAGGTGAAGAGACGTGGCTGGCAGGTGGGCTTTTCACCACCAGTGGAGGGCGCTGGCTCACTCCCTACTTTGCCGAGTCAGGCCAAGACAGCTGTAGCATCGCCCCGTTCAGCCCAGTCTCCTGGTCGACAGGTGGATTTGTTTTTGTGTGTGACTGGCAGATGGGAGAATAGGTAAAGACAGCCCACTGAGGCTGAACCTATGAGGCCAGGAGAGAGAGGCAGACAAGTCCTAACTACTCTCTGCTCAGTATATACCACATTGCACAGTAGTACACAGACAGTATAATCTCACTGTGGCTCAGCCACATTCTTACTATGAGGCTAATTCACAATGTGTATTATATTGGATCCCTATGGTAATCAAGGAAAAATAAGGAAATGCAGTCCACCCCCAAATCTAACTGGAAAAGTGGAAACTTTGAATATCTTTGGTATTTAAATGGAAATTATGAATAAAGGATCAATAGATTGACCACATCTATGTAATGGTTAACTTGTTATTTAATGTATGTTTGTGAGGAGTCATTTACATGTAGAATCATTTGAGACACTAGGAGAAATAGTAACATAAACGTTTTTTTGGGGAATTTTCTTTCTAGCTAAAAGAAAGTCAGGAGAGAGGGAAGACACTGAGAAGAGGGAGGGTCTGTAGCGCTCACCACCAAAGTGATCATTCTGTTGTTTGGGAGAAATTACCCTCATCAGTCATACAGAGATGCACAGCTGCCTAAGGGGATCTGGTAATGTTACTGCATAATAAACTGTGTTTTTGTGTACACACGTGTGTGTGCGTGCGTGAGTGCAGAGTGACTGCGAGGAGGCAGGGCAGAATTGCAAGAGGGCAGGGGGTAAAAGAAGCCTGATTTAACCACCGAGAGGTTAGAATGGCTGATAATAGCAGCTCTGTAATCATCCCGCCTTACTGCATCATGTTCGCACACTATTTATTGCTTCTCGGTTTAACTTCAGGAACCTGTTAGCTGGCAGTAATGCGACACATTAAGCACTCCGAGTAAAACTGCAGGCTTTTGAGCAAAGTGTCCACAAATACACGTAATATTTTGCGTCTCCATCAAAGACAAGTCTGTCCTGCAGACGGCTAAATGAAACCACGGGGGCTCTGCAGAAGTGCTGCGCGTTGACCTTCTTTGAGCCGAGCTGTTTTCTTTTAAGTGGTTCTATTTAACAATGGGTGGAGGGGGCAGCGCTCCCGCTTGGTCACTCACACGTTTGCACCTCCTCTACACAGCTGACCTCTGCTCTCGTAGCTTTCTGAGCACTTGCTCCTCCATTTGCGTGACCTTGGCTAGCATCCATCACAGCCTAGGCGCTCGCTCCTGCACGCTCTCGTCCCCGTGCTCCTTCGAGAACCACCCTTGTCTTTCAGTCCTGCCCACCAGAATTTAAGTAAAAAAAAAACATTTATTCCCAAGGGCTGTGACAAATGGTAGTTGTTGTGTTTTGCTCTTCTCCCTCTTTACTATGTACTTCAGATGTCTGAAGTGGCTGCTGTGGTGAATTGTAGGGTTGTCCTTTTGTTGTTTGTTGCAGCACTGCAGAGTCTCGTTTTAGAGGCGGCTTGTTGTGCTGTTGTCAGGGCTGCACATAAACGTGGTGCCTCACTGTGACAGCCGGTCGCTCACTTTACGTTAACCGCAAGTGTTTTCACGGTCATCAACCAATGGTGGCCTGGAGGCTGTCATTTCACTCCATGTGGAGCTCGCTCGCGGCTTGGTTCTGCCCCACAAACTCACAGCCGGCCCTGGTGGGGGGACAGAGCAGCACACACGTGCATATAGACACACTTACAGGCGTAGACACACACACACACACACACACACACACACACACACACACACACACACACACACACACACACACACACACACACACACACAAAGAAAAACTATATGCTCAGCATAAGGCAGTCTGTTTGAGCAATTACAGAAACATGGCAGAACACGATGAAGCAGGCCCTACTATCAGAAGGGAAATAGAGTGAGCAGAGAAAAATGATGACGCCATTAATAACACAGGCTTGGAGGGCGGTGGGGGTGGATGACCCTCTGTGCTTTCCCTGTGACAGCACTTTGAGGCGCAAATGGTTATGTTTGTGTTAGATTTCTTGACGTTTAAATGGGTATGTTTTTGTGTCAAAGGCAAAAAAATAATAAATAAATATACAAACTCTGTGCTTTAATATACCAAATGATGCTTGAAGTGATGCTTTCCCATCACTCACGCATCCATTATTTCGTCAAATGACAGGTCAGGCCTATTCTCACTCTGTCTGTTTGCATCTCTATCTCGGGCTATTCACACACTTTCACTTCTCTTTCAGCCGCTGCTTTCCCCTCGGCACTGCAATGCAGATGTGTCTCGCGCCGTAGCAGGAAACTTTCGTTGTAGACGCATGCGAAAGAGGAACATGGGAGAAGGGATGGTCGGTAAATGAAAGCGAAGAGGGCCAAAGGATGAAATTGGTGGGGATATTTGCAGACTAGAAGTAATATAGAAATGACTTCACTTTGTGCAAACACCAGGCATTAGGTTGTTAAAGAAGTGAAAGCATATGGCAAAAGAACAAACAGACATGACAGTTTCTGATATATGAGGCGTGCGTGTAAAAGGCATGTGTTTAGTGTTGTCAGCTACAGATTTATAACAGTATCACCCCTTCTTGCAACAAATGTTTTGTTGTTGTGAAGTGCCATCATGATCTGAAAGGGTGACAGTTTGGTTGAGTATTAATTTGGACTGGGCGGATTAAACCTTGTTGACCTATGCTTTTAGGTGTATTATTGCTCACAGTTTGATTAAAGACACTGTCTCCAGTTTAAATTGGCAGCAGCGGTTGGTAATAGCATTTGTGTTTGCTGCTTCTGTTTTGTCTGCCCCCAGGATAAAAGTTAATGGACTTTATATACAAAAAGATCAATTATATCAAGAATTAATTGACCATGTTAAAATAAATGCAAAAAACAAATTAATGCCTCAGAGAATTCTGTTGCTTTTAATTTGGAAATCGACTGCTACTTGCTCTACTGTATTTGTTTACGAAACAACTGGTCGGTGTCACAGCAAGCAGCGTTGACAGAGTGACGTTTGTGGATGGTGATGGTGTTGTGTATGGTGGATATTTATTTGCAAAGAGGTTTCACATCAGCCCTTTTCTGAGTCTGATTTGTGCAATGCAGTCTTAAATAATAGAGATCTGTCTGGTTGTGTACAGTATAATGGTGTTCATTGCTGCGCTGCTTGTTTTTGATTTGTGTTTATTGCTTGTAATATATATACTTACTGTGAAACACTGGTGGAAATGATCTAAACTAAATGTACTTTCACTGTAGGACCTGTTCCAATAGAAAGCATTTTTAGATGCAATTGATATTGGATAACAGCTTTAAATCTGTCTGAAAGCTGTTGCAGCCTTCAATCTGAGATCTCTAATGATTTATCTAAACCACGTTGTCACTCCGATCCTAATCCTGGTTTTACTTTAATTATTCCCAACCCTCAGTAGTAGACAGAGGAAAATAAACTATCAAACAGAGCCATTTAGATTTATTTTTGCTGAGCTTACATGAAAATGATTTTTGTCCTTTACATGTTTGCTCTAAATGAGCCTGGGGAGGCCAGTTTTTCCAGCCACTGCCCCTTTACGCTGCTGACAGAGCAACCACACCAGACCGTTGTTCTGATGACAGAAGCTGAAGGCAGGTTGGAGTGATGTGGATTCAATGGAATATTGCTGTAGTAGCACATTTCACTTTAAATGTGAACGATTATACCTTAGGCCTTTCAAACACTCTTCATAGATGGAGGTTTTTCAGCAAAAGCCATTTAATGTGCATTTAGTAATTATCTCTTTGTATAGTAGATTTAATTATTTCTGGTAGATTTAGCTTTTCCTTTTTGATATTTAATTTTCCCAAACAGGCTCAAGGGAGTCGAAGTAACCTGCGCATGCACCTAGTGTTAGTTTTCTTTTGTGTGAACCACCCTACATGGGGGGAAGTCTGGAGACATTGTGTCCCTGTTTTGCTTTGTGTTCACAACTGTTTCACCCCTACTGTGCACGTGCATTGCAGTTTTGCATCCCTGTTTACAGATTGATCTGCTCCCGTCTACAACAGGCTACTAATGCAAACCAAACATTTTCTAATGGGGCCATGTTAAATTGTGAAGCAGCTGTAGAAAAATGCACTTTTCACTGAGGTAAGAGGTTCTTTGCACACAACAATGCATTTTTCATTACAGCAATACAAAGTTGTTTGTGATGGGTTTTACTGAAATAGTAATAGTGCAAGTGACAGCATCATAAACAGCAACTTCAGTACTTCAATATGTCAAGTTTAATAGTTCGTCCTTCTTTTCTTTTACCTGTTTAAATGGGTTTTATATAAAACTAAATCTTGAATGGAGTGTGGAAAATAATGTGTCCATATAAGAACACATCAA
The DNA here is from genome assembly GCF_900634795.4 of Betta splendens. Lineage (NCBI taxonomy): Eukaryota > Metazoa > Chordata > Actinopteri > Anabantiformes > Osphronemidae > Betta > Betta splendens. The sequence continues at coordinate 4,540,859 of NC_040883.2, read as the reverse complement.
GATTAATAGTACCATAAACTCTCAAAAAGCTTTACAACATTATAAACTTCATTATAAGTTGGACTACCGTTTTTAGCCTGAATTAGAGTGCTGGATATATTAAACTATTGACCAATAGATCTTAGTTTCACTCTATTTAGTTGGTTAGAGTGGCCAGTCTGGTGAAGCCCAGTTTTATTGGGCAACTTGGAAGTCAGCATTAGCTAGAATTCTAGTTAGCTTCAATATTTAGTGTAAATATTTTTAATACTCTTTTTGGGGATTAGCAGCTGAGATCATATTGTTAGTTAGTTGGTTTTGTTATGTTGCTCTGCCAGCACAATATTGGTGTGTCAATACTAATATATATACACTCTATTCTCACCCCACGCGGGTGGTCTCATCCACTTTCCAAGCTCGGGTCCTCTACCAGAGCCCAGGAAGCTTGAGGGTTCTGCGCAGTATCCTTGCTGTTCCTAGGACTGCACTTTTCTGGACTGAGATGTCGGATGTTATTCCAGGGATCTGTTGTAGCCACTCTTCCAGTTTGGGGGTCACTGCCCCCAGTGCTCCAATCACCGCAGGCACCACTGTGGCCTTCACCTTCCAAGCCTTCTCCAGTTCTTCTCTGAGCCCTTGGTATTTCTCTAGTTTCTCATGTTCCTTTTTCCTGATGTTGCCATCGCTTGGTATTGCCACATCCACCACTACGGCTTTCCTCTGCTCTTTGTCCACCACCACAATGTCTGGTTGGTTCGCCATTACCATTCTGTCTGTCTGTATCTGGAAGTCCCACAGGATCTTGGCTCGCTCGTTCTCTACCACCTTGGGAGGTGTTTCCCACTTTGACCTTGGGGTCTCCAGTCCATACTCTGTGCAGATGTTCCTGTATACTATGCCAGCCACTTGGTTATGGCGTTCCATGTATGCTTTCCCTGCCAGCATCTTACACCCTGCAGTTATGTGCTGGACCGTCTCAGGGGCCTCTTTGCACAGTCTACACCTTGGGTCTTGTCTGGTGTGGTAGATCTGGGCCTCTATGGCTCTGGTGCTCAGGGCCTGCTCCTGTGCGGCCAGGATGAGTGCCTCTGTGTTGTCCTTCAGCCCAGCCCTTTCAAGCCATTGGTAGGATTTGTTGAGATCAGCCACTTCAGTTATGTTCCGGTGGTACATCCCGTGTAAGGGCTTGTCCTCCCATGATGGTCCCTCTTCCAGCATCTCATCCTCTGTTCTCCACTGCCTGAGACATTCACTCAGCACGTCATCTGTCGGGGCCTTATCCTTGATGTACTTATGAATCTTGGATGTTTCATCCTGGATAGTGGCTCTCACGCTCACTAGTCCTCGGCCTCCTTCCTTGCGGCTAGCGTACAGTCTCAGGGTGCTGGATTTGGGGTGGAACCCTCCATGCATGGTGAGGAGCTTTCGTGTCTTAACATCTGTGGTCTGTATCTCTTCCTTTGGCCACCTTATTATTCCCGCAGGGTATCTGATCACTGGCAGAGCGTAGCTGTTTATTGCCTGGGATTTGTTCTTGCCATTGAGCTGGCTAGCTGCTAAGGGATGGGACTCACCCTGAATGGCTAACCGAAGGGCGAACGATCCTGATAATGAAGGATCCCTCAAAGGGTACAGTCCCATCCAACTACCGGCCAATAACCTGTCTCTCCACAACATGGAAGCTCATGTCAGGCATCATCGCAGCTAAGATAAGTGGGCACATGAGTCAATACATGAGCGAAGCACAGAAGGGCATTGGTAAGCATACCAGAGGAGCCAAACACCAACTCCTGGTAGACAGAACAGTCGCCCAAGACTGCAGAATGCGACACACCAACCTGTGCACAGCCTGGATCGACTACAAGAAAGCCTATGACTCAATGCCACACACATGGATCACTGAATGCTTGGAGCTGTACAACATCAACAGAACTCTAAGGGCCTTCATTGCAAACTCGATGAGGTTGTGGAGAACCACCCTTGAAGCCAATGGGAAGCCATTTGCCCAAGTATCCATCAAATGTGGCATATACCAAGGAGATGCACTGTCCCCACTGCTGTTCTGCATAGGTCTGAACCCCCTCAGCCAAATAATAAACAAGACTGGCTATGGATACCGACTCCGGAACGGGACCACCATAAGTCACCTCCTCTACATGGATGACATCAAGCTGTACGCCAAGAGTGAGCGAGACATCGACTCACTGATCCACACCACCAGGATCTACAGCTCGGACATCGGGATGTCATTCGGGCTCGAGAAATGTGGGAGGATGGTGACAAAGAGAGGCAAGGTAATCCACACAGAAGGGGTCTCACTCCCAGAAGGAAGAATAGCAGACATTGAGGACAATTACAAGTACCTTGGAATACCACAGGCAAACGGCAACCTTGAACAGGCAACAAGGAAACAGCCAAATACCTCCAACGAGTAAGGCAAGTCCTAAGAAGCCAGCTCAATGGCAAGAACAAATCCCGGGCAATAAACAGCTACGCCCTGCCAGTGATCAGATACCCTGCAGGAATAATAAGGTGGCCAAAGGAAGAGATACAGACCACAGATGTTAAGACACGAAAGCTCCTCACCATGCACGGAGGGTTCCACCCCAAATCCAGCACCCTGAGACTGTACGCTAGCCGCAAGGAAGGAGGCCGAGGACTAGTGAGCGTGAGAGCCACTATCCAGGATGAAACATCCAAGATCCATAAGTACATCAAGGATAAGGCCCCGACAGATGACGTGCTGAGTGAATGTCTCAGGCAGTGGAGAACAGAGGATGAGATGCTGGAAGAGGGACCATCATGGGAGGACAAGCCCTTGCACGGGATGTACCACCGGAACATAACTGAAGTGGCTGATCTCAACAAATCCTACCAATGGCTTGAAAGGGCTGGGCTGAAGGACAGCACAGAGGCACTCATCCTGGCTGCACAGGAGCAGGCCCTGAGCACCAGAGCCATAGAGGCCCAGATCTACCACACCAGACAAGACCCAAGGTGTAGACTGTGCAAAGAGGCCCCAGAGACGGTCCAGCACATAACTGCAGGGTGTAAGATGCTGACAGGCAAAGCATACATGGAACGCCATAACCAAGTGGCTGGCATAGTATACAGGAACATCTGCGCGGAGTATGGACTGGAAACCCCAAGGTCAAAGTGGGAAACACCTCCCAAGGTGGTAGAGAACGAGCGAGCCAAGATCCTGTGGGACTTCCAGATCCAGACTGACAGAATGGTAATGGCGAACCAACCAGACATTGTGGTGGTGGATAAAGAGCAGAGGAAAGCCGTAGTGGTGGATGTGGCAATACCAAGCGATGGCAACATCAGGAAAAAGGAACATGAGAAACTAGAGAAATACCAAGGGCTCAGAGAAGAACTGGAGAAGGCTTGGAAGGTGAAGGCCACAGTGGTGCCTGTGGTGATCGGAGCACTAGGGGCTGTGACCCCCAAACTGGAGGAGTGGCTACGACAGATCCCTGGAAAAACATCCGAAATCTCAGTCCAGAAAAGTGCAGTCCTAGGAACAGCAAGGATACTGCGCAGAACCCTCAAGCTCCCTGGCCTCTGGTAGAGGACCCGAGCTTGGAAAGTGGATGAGACCACCCGCGGAGGGTGAGAATAGAGTGTTGTGTTATATATAATTTATTTGTATCTCTAGACTATTTAAATTTTTATTTGTTTTTTATATTTACTGTACTTTGTTGTTCTTTTTTTAACACCTGACAGCATAATTTATTTAGAGCTTGAGGATGTTACTTTCTCTTAAACCAATTGTGTAGCTTCACCCCTTGGGTCCCAAACCAGCCTTTTAACAACACAGCACTGGATCAGTGACTTCTGTACAACAAAAATGAGACAAAGTAGGTTGTGGCTCTTTGTTCCCCAGTCTCACATAAACACCTTGCTGTCACTGAGTTTCCAGATGGCCACGCTCGTCTGTATCCCACAGTTCATAGCTTTAAACTTCCTAGTGCACACATTTGCATCGGGTCACTGCCCACTCCGACACGCTACAGGAAGAGGAGCAGTAATCCTTCCCAGCATGCCTCCCTGGAAATGTTTTCTATGCAAATGGTTGTTTTTTTGGGATCCACAGTGAGAGTGGCTTGATTAAAAGCATGCACATCCGTGGGGGTGCTCTGACAGACGCGAGGCTATGGCTCAGTAGGTGTGGCTCATTTGGTAGGTGACCTCCTTAACAGAGTGAGAGTTTCAGGTTTCCTGTCTGTTAGGAAACACAGCTGAGAACTTTAAAAGATCTGTTCACAGGTCTATTCCAGAATTATCCTGTATTTAATTGCATAGGAGAGCAATCACTCTCTGCCCTACAAATCCTTAGTAAAGCTGCGCTTTACAATAGAGCCATAATTGCAGGAGTTTAATTGCCTGCCAATGCTGTGCTCCCACTGCCTGCTTGCATTGAAGAGCCCAATAATTAGAAACAGGGAGAAATTAGGTGGCAATTTTGTCTTGGCAATTATCATAATGCAAAAGAAGTACCATTAGTATTGTTAGCCCCACAGTACATAATCCTTTGACACTGTCAAGTCCCTCTCTTAGCTGCTGGGTACAACAACTCTTGATTTCCCTGTAGCCTTTGCACTCCCTCTGTTATCCAGGCCAGCCAGCACACTAAGAGTCAAACTAGCAGACTGAACACATGCCCGAAGTGCTGGGAGGATTAGGAGCTACAGCATTAGCAGTCTGTGTTTCCTTTTAAAGGTATATAAATTGGGTGCTAATCCTCTTCCACCATGTCAACCATGAAATTGTGTTTGATATAACAGAACCGTTAAAGCAAACGACAGATATTGTATTTGTACCCCACAAATTTTGTTTCACTAGTTTTTTTATTTTTCAGTCCAAAGTTTTATGTCAGGATACGTTTATAAGTGTAAAAATAATATATATATTTTCTAGATTATTTAAGGATTTTGTGGCTGTTTTATTATTTGTTTTATTAAAATATAGTCAATTTAGAGACCTAATATGGGGTTAGTATTAGATTATTCAGTAAAGTGAAATGCTGTAATATAATAATAATGCTGTAATTTATCAGTAACAATTAACAATTATTTGAACATTTCAGGAAAGAAAGGGAATGACCAAGGTTCACTTACAGTACTGTACCTTCCATCCGATAATACTCTCCTCGTCTGTTCATGAGTTTATGACTTTTGAACAACGTTACTATGGCTCAGCTGTTTCAATTAGTTTGTGGAGACTGAGAAAAAATTACATTTCTCTGACTTATTCAGCCATTGAAATAGCTCATTCACTCGCAGATATTTTACACAACCCTCAAATATAAACATAACTAAACTATACTCTAGAAAGACAACACATAAATGAAGAAACTGGAAACTAAAAATGAAAATTTAAACCAAATCTTAACACCCTGTGGATGCTTGACATTGAAAATGGGTCATTTACAGTATATTGTGTTTCAGAAACTCTGCCTGGTTAGTTTATGAGTCCATTAGAAAGCTTTCCACAATATAGCTACTGTATTCATCCTCAAATCATTGTTGCTGACTGTTGTGTTTGCTGCCCACGGGGTTATGATCTTTATAACTAGTGTATATTATTCATCCATTGGACACTGCTATGCTTTCTGTTTCTCCTTTTTGTCATTTCAGCATGTGACAAAAGGCAGTACATTACAGTATGTCTGTGTGATGTCCCAAAACTTTTATACAGTATGTATACTGTATGACATTGCAATGTGTATGTTCCATTGGAAGCTCCTGTATTTAAATACAGTAATACTTATAATTTGACCCCTTTTTACCTTTTTATATTAGGAACTTGTGGCTAGTATCACTTTTACTGTCCGTTGGACTGGGGCATTCTTTCCATTGCTCAGTAAAAGCCTACAGTATGAATACATTGTCATGATTTATAACTGACTGACTGAAAAGAGTTCCAGATATACAGTAGGTTATTAGGTGTAGTTTATTATTGTAGAAGTCTTACTGTACCATTGTAAAAGTATAATAATCTTTGTGTGGTAATTTAAGATGAACATCAAAATGTATATACACTATTATATATATATATATATATATATATATATATATATATATATATATATATATATATATATATATATATATATATATATATATATATATATATATATATATATATATATATATATATACTGTATGTAAAATAGAGATGTGTTTTGTTTTGCAAAAGGGCAAATTAAAAAAACAACACATCAAATAAAACACATGACCCAAACTACCTTCTGCCATCAACAATGGTCTAGATTTTCACATTCGGTGCATTTCTAATCTTCATTATGACAATAAAAATATGTGGTAAAACCTATAAAATTCTATTACAGTACACTTGGGGAGCGTTAGGTAATGGCTTATCCTGTATTTGAACCCATATATGAGGACACAGAGGGACAACCAAGGACACGTGCCCTACCTTGTTGTTTCTGAAGGTAACGGGGTTGTACGAGACCATTTAGTAGTAGAGCGTTATCTGTGTGCAGAAAACAAGAGGTGCTAAGACACGCCTGAATAATGAAGGGAAAACGACTTTGGGAATCAGGAAGTCCTTCACCATTAATGTTGAGCAACTCTCAGTGGCTCTCAAGCAATCAAGCAATGGGATTTACAAAAGATTTTAATTTGGATGCATTATCCAAACTCCTCAAAGACCAAAAGGCAGGCAATTGCTTTGACAAAAGATATGCACTGATAAGTTTGAAGGTCAACAAGCTGCAGCAGTAGAGATAATCAGCAGCTGTTCTGTACCACACACACACACAGTGGCAGTAAAATTCAGACACACTTATTGTATACATACTCATTAGAGAGTGACCAGGTGGCATAAACACTATCAAACACTAAAACCGAGTGTACAATTAGCCTTTTTCACTCCTCATCAAAGTTTACGATCAGTAAAATGCTTCGGTTTCATCACACATTTGAAAGTCACATGGAGCACAGCTTACGATTTCCAAATGCCATAAAGGAGAACTAGCTAATGAGGCCCTGTGTAGAGAATAAAAGGGGGATTAATGAACAACACTGTTTGAAGAGGCTCGGCAGCCTTCGCCCAAGCCCTTTGCAGTGTATGCATATACTAGGTGAGAATTTTCTGAGGCTTTCACACTTTGCCACAGTATTGAATGGTCTGTGCCGCGCTTGGAGGAGCATTCTGCTGATGGAATCAAAATCCCTTTCACAGATTCAAATGAGGTGCACTCAGCTGTGATTGGTATTGGAAAAGCATTTGTCGGAACAGAGGCTTACAGAAGGCTTCTTAAATACAAGGCAATCAGAGTGTCTAACGCAGAGACGAGGCAAGAGGTGTGCCTGGACTGCAGAGTGGAAAACAGGACAAAGGATTATGATGGTAATAAGCAGTAAACCAAAACAAAGTCATCCCCTGATCCCTCATTCTCTCTCTCTCCTTCTGTCTCTGCCTTCCAATACCTCTCTCACCCCTAAATCCCCTCACATGCTCGCTCACTCACCCCCCCTTCTCTCTCTGCATCACACACACCACATATTGACAGGACCCATTTTTTCACTTTGCCTGAGCTACAATTTAAAACTCATTTCTCATTATTTGCGGTGAATACTTACACACAATTTCTAATCTGTCGGGTCCATGATGGCTACTGGCAGAAGCAGAGGCTCTTTATGCAGATGCCCGGCTCTACACCTATATGCAATGTCAACTCTTGCACACCCCACTGGCCTTATTTTATTACAGGCGTCAGCAAATCTGCATGCTGTCAACTGTGAAGCTTTCGTGCTAATGCCCCCCCCTCCCCTTTAGCTTAGCTTGTGGTGTACAGACTGAAGGCATTTTTAGATCTCAGTGAAAATGTGAAAGTGCAGATCAAAAACGGTTTCTGGCTTACATGCTCCAAGAGACACTCCTCCGACACATAGGAGATACAGAATCTGCAGACTGGAGCAGCTAATCATGCGTAGTGGAGGTGGATGAGCTTGGGTGGCTGGAGGTAGTGGGGTGGGGGTGGGGTTTTACAAACCTCCAATTTGACCTTTTTAATGAAAGGTTGTCAGAGCTTTACTATATCACAAAGTGGGTACTCCTTTGACTCACACCTTTGACGAACACTGTCCATGTAAGGTTGTTGTAAGGTTGTAAGGTGTGTGTGTGTGTGTGTGTGTGTGTGTGTGTGTGTGTGTGTGTGTGTGTGTGTGTGTGTGTGTGTGTGTGTGTGTGTGTGTGTGTGTGTGTGTGTGTGAGAGAGAGAGAGAGAGAGAGAGAGAGAGAGAGAGAGAGAGAGAGAGAGAGAGAGAGAGAGAGAGAGAGAGAGAGAGAGTGTGTGTGTGTGTGTGTGTGTGAGTGTTTCTGGAATTGTCCAAGTGTGGCACACGTGGTCCTCAGTCACTTTATCAGTGCCACAGCAGCATTTTTTCCACCTATCTATCTGCCCAGTGACTATTCTCCCCTCCTCTCAGAGCGGAAAAAAACCCAAACGCGCTCTCATCATGGATGGCTCAACACAATCACTAAGCTTTTTTGCCCCCACCTATTCTGCTCTCACTATCTCTTCACTCAACAACACTCTGTCTAAATGCTGTTCTTACTTTTCTATTCATTGCTCAATTTCATCATATTTGTAAAAGTGCACCGTCCTGAAAAAATTCCCACACTTCATCTTCGCTGCACATGCTGTGTCTATCTTTCCTGTTAACACAACGGTTGGGGGTGTATTACCACAAAGTACCACAATGTCTTTCAAAGGTTTGTGAGTTGGTACACGTGCAGTGTACTTTAAACGATAATCTGGGGAACATTTGTCAGAGGGTTAAATGTTTGACCAAGGACGTTCTTTCTATTAATTATAGTGTATCTTCTTTTCAAAGACTTTGGATGATACTTTCTACATACAGAACATTAATGAGACAGCATGAGACATTTTCATGGTGTTTGATGTGTTTGGCAGTCTGTAAAATATATGGAATAGATTTTGCCTGGTGCAGTCTTTGTCTACCGCTGCATGTATTTGCATAGAAATGAGGCTTTCGGAAGAGTATACCTTCAACCTATAGTACAATACATCATGCTCCATTTTTACAGCATCTATTTAATTTCTTTATACTTTTTGTTTATTAAAGGGAACTTATTGAAAGTCAGTGTTTGCATTTGGCAATATTTGAAGAATACCAAACCTGAATTTGTCAAGAGTACAATACAAGTTGCTGCCATGTGTAAAACGAGTTTACTTCCTACTGTACATTACTATAAGCACTTAATGTATGCAAATCCACGTGAGATAACTGTAAAGGGACAATAGCTCACTTTCCATTCTCTGTGGGTATCCTCGTGGTTTGGAATTGGAACAAAACATTTCATGGAATATTGTAGTATATTCTACCCAGATACTGTGGAAAACACTTCAGAAAGCACCTGTCGCATCATAGGAGATAAATATGCCATTAGATAGATAAACGAATAAAATGCAGCGCATGCAGTGTACTTCCTAAGTGAGGCACACCAGCGCAGTCATTCCTCCTTTTCATTGACTGGTTTTGTCACAAGCAGTATATCGGAACTTATGTATATGGAAGAAAATGTTACTACAGTATATGAATGATATCATAGTCATAACAGTGGGCCAAAGAAATGCAAGACTGTCTAGATTACTGTATTTTTACAATAAATGCTGCTGTGCTCGTAGGTCATTTAGACTATTAAACATGGAATAATGTTCAATTCCTCTTCTATTTACTGTAATGTCCAAGGTACTGAGCAGATTTATTAAACGTTAACATACTGCATATAGTATATTTTTTATTATGTACATTATATGCAGTATGTAGGTAGAAAATATTGGAAACCTCCGTAGGGGTAAATATTTTTTCTGTTTTGTGCAAAATTACTTTAATTTCATAATACATGTTTCTCAAGTAGAATTCTCTGTCAAATCCATCTCCAACAGTTTACACAGTTTAAATTATTGGCTATGACAGGAAGATTTTTTTAAAAAATGAAATAGATTGTGAAAGTGCAGCTTGTCTGCAAATGTCCACAGAAGCCCATCAGAACAAGCTAATCTAAAAAATATACTAAGCTAGAGTGGATAATTGATCTGGCTAAAATTACAGATAGATTTGTGCAGTGTTGCCTGTAAATCTTTTGTGCTGCAGGTAAACTATTGAGAATCATGGAGGTATGTAATACATTGAAATGGCCATAGAACAGTGTTAATAATCTGTTTACACGTCAACCCCCATTTTATTGATTTTCGTTCTCGGCATGCAACACCAGATGAGCATCACCTTCACTAAGGACAATAGTTGTTTTAGAAGAACAGTAGACAAGTGAAAGGCTGAAACATAGCATTTTATAGCACCTTCAGAAATCATTCAGTATTCACACAGTGTGTTTACCACTGCTATGATAGAATCAATATTTATTATAGTTTGTATTGATGATGCATCAAGTCTTGATTATTGGTTTGGGCTGTGTATTGGATTGTGTTTGCTCATTTGTGCCTATACCTATAGTGCATTGCCTGTGTGTGGATGTGTGGGTCTACATGAAGATGTGCACAATTATTCAGTCTTGTAATGTTTTTGACAAAACATTCTTTAACTTCCTGTTTGGTAGATTTGATGCATTATCTTTGGACTGGTGTCTATTATTATCCACTTTACTCTTCCACGGATGCTGTGGGTTCTGCACTGTATGTGCATTGTTCATTCGTGCCATTGTTTGTATCTGAGGTCACTGCATCCGCTTCCTTACACCTGCTCTCGCTTCCGTGTGTGTGTGTGTGTGTGTGTGTGTGTGTGTGTGTGTGTGTGTGTGTGTGTGTGTGTGTGTGTGTGTGTGTGTGTGTGTGTGTGTGTGTGTGTGTGTGTGTGTGTGTCTTACTGCAGCTCTGTCTGTCTGCCTTTAAAGAGGCTGTGAATGATCTTATTTAGTGTGTGCTGATTGCTGCTTTAACCTGGCGGCCACGCTGGCTGCTGCTGCATTAATAATCGCAGAGAGGCAGGAGAGCTGGCGAGGCTCGCACCTTGTTCACCGCTCGCTTGCTCGCTATCTCCACAGCACCAAGGAAAGAGCCAGCAAACAGCAGGGGAAGTGTGGCGGAAAATTACAGTCTTCACATGCCAGCCAGGAAGGCTGCTGCTCGGTGGGGGCCAGTGCTGTGTGAAGAAGACAGAGGAATTGGGAGGACGTTTTAGTGTATAATGCCTGTGTGGAGGGAGAAGAGAGAGAGAGTGTGTGTGTGTGTGTGTGTGTGTGTGTGTGCGTGCGTGCGTGCGTGCGTGCGTGCTGCCTTCTACTTGTGTCCATGTTTGAACCAGTTTGAGGATTTAACTTTTTTGGTTTCTCCTCCGAACGTTCTGATTTGCATATATTCAGCAAAGCTATGAATTATTTTCATCTTAGTCTCTACGGTATCTAATTAAATAACATAAAAAAATCCATTAGACTAGTATGTACTGTATGTACAAATTGATCTCCGTATTAGTGTGTTTCATTTAGATCTGTGTAAAGCTGTGCAGTTTAATGCATGCACGTTAGGTCATTTGTTTTTGGTATAAATGTCAGTGTGGAGGTTAACGCTACAAACGACCAACATCCACGATGAACCTGTCTTTCGTCATCGATGACTGATTTGGTTGTTTATAGATGTAGCACTTTAGATTTTCAGTCTGCCTCGTTAACCTTTAGAAAGAACTGCTTTTCTGTACCACAGTATGAAATGCGTTGCACTCTAATGACTGTAGGTGGTGCTCAACTTACACCCACATGACAAGTTCTTCCCTGAATGATGCATGCACATTGGCAAACTGATCAGTACAGGTCAGGATTCAGGCTACTGTCAACCCATTATTAATGTGTGTGGATCTAGGGACACATTTGCTATTTTCTGTGTTTAAATTGTGATTAACTCACCATCGTATTTTTTAATGCAGCTGTAAAACTTGGCTGAAGCACTGATTGAGTGCTTCTGATGCCTTTGATACAGAAAGCACAAAAAACAAGTGATCTTGTCTAGCACTGACTCAATAGCAACATCAGGGTCTGTAGATACGCAATGCTTAGAACTGTATGTTTAACATGTAGAGAGAGGAGATGAAGTGGAAGCGAAGACAAGCTGAATATGGCAACCGAATGGCTCCTGGTGGACCTCCTTTGTGTCAATATTATTTAGATGGGTTGAAACCCCTGGCCTTTGAGCATGGCCAACAGTTCTCTCTTTTAGCTCAGTCCGGACGACATTTTGATTGGTAGTGCGAAGATTAAAGCTTCACACTTTCTTCCAGGGAGAAAAGTGTAATTGATATTTCAGCTCTGGGCGAACTTGCTCTCGCAGGCCAGTGGCTGTTTCAGCAGAAAATTAATGTTAGCACAGCTTGGCAGCAGAACGGCTGGCATGTTTCAGGAAATACACAGCGAGTTGAGTATTTCTGGTCCATTTGCTTCCGCTGCATCTCTCTCTACGTGCAATGGCCATCTTTCATGGAGAAAATGTATGTCCTCCTCCTTTGTGGGAATGGGCATCCACATGAAAGCAGTTTACCGCGAATTTAGAAATCAGCGTGACATTGACAAAGCTCAGGGAGGCTGGTGCTACACCAGCTGTAACATTCTTGTTACATTCCAAACTGATCTTCACGTGCCAGATTCTAAGATGTCAAGGGCACTTCGAAAAAGAAATGCCATGAGAGTCTGAGTAGGATTAGATCAGTCTCAGTGGTCCTCAGTAATGTCAAACTGCTCAACAATGAGCAGCATCTCTTGTCTACTTCATTAACACATGTATCATCCAGCTAGTCTGGAGAACATAAAAATTGACCTTGCGTGAAACAATGCCAGAGACCTCTTTCCCATAGCACCCTCATGCTGCACTTGCCCTGAATGAGCCATTTAAGTGGACACAGGGGATTAGGCAGATGATGGCAGTCGAGGTCCTCATATTGGTGCAATGTGACTCGGACCACATTAACAGGACATTAGTCTCATTTCCATTCCGATGGCGTACTTCCATGCAACACTGGAGAGCACGACCAAAATCATTGTGACCCTCATGCTCCAGTCTTTCATTTCCTGTCGCCATTCAAGCCTTCCTTATCTCTCGCTCTGTTTTCCTTCTTGCCCTCTCTCGTCTGTCTTTCTCTTTTCTGCCCTTCTCGGCACCATTCTCTTCTCCTTCGTTTATTCCTTCTTGTTCCACATCAGCAGCTGGGTGAAGCCTCTCCCTGTCACGCTTGGCCGCACGCTCCTTAATTACCATGTATTCTTCTTTAGCTAATAAAAAATGCTGATGAAAACGATTACATGGCAGCGGGGCTTTGTACGGAGTTGGATTTAGGCACGAATGGAGAGGGAGAGAAGAATAGAAAGCGAGAGGGACATTGAAAAAAGGCAGAGAGAAAGCTGGAGACAAAGGGGTTGAGGGAGATAGGGTGACAGAAAGCGAGACAGAGGCAGCAAGAAATGGAAATTATGGTTTAGAATTAGGGCTGGTGGGGGTGGTTTGGGCAGTAACCCGTTTGTTGTCTTTGTTGTTGTTTGGGTCAGAGATGCTTTAGGCCCTGAGGGAACTTCCTCATCTTATCACATCGAGCAGACGGCTGGCACATCTTTCTCATTACGAGCCTCTCAGTTATAGATTACTCCTGCCTTACTCCTCTCCCTAGCCGCAGGCAGTCTCTGTTACAGTCTACAGAATCACGCTTGCACCAAACACAGTTTGAACTACTGAATATAGACTTTGCCTTTTTCTTCCCCTTTCATGAACATTAAGTCACTCTGGCTGTCCATGTAATTGTGGTTTCAACTTCAACCAACTGTGGCTTAGAGAGAAAATGAATTAGGGCTTCTTGCTTGATTGAAAAGCCTTCTGAGAGGAGCTGGTAACTGGTTCACTATACACTTTTTCTCTTTGTTCCTGCTCAGCTGGATGGAGTCGTTCTTGTTTCGTTTCACATTGGATACATTAGCACCTGTGTGTAGGGTTTTAGTTTCAACAACGCAGTAAAAACCGCAAAGAAAACTTACCATCATCCATTTACATACAATCAACAAGTTACACCCTAGGATCCAGTGTTTTTAATATTTTTTGATTAGCAGCAAAATAGCGCCTTGCAAGTGCTGATAAACAAATGCTTTGCCATTACCGGTTTGTTGTCCTATTCAGTGACCCTTTTTCAATGAAAACAGAAGCCCTGTGAGGCATCCTCCACATTTACATGTTAATGTTTGCAATTTGTAAACATAAATTGCAAATGTCAGAAGCTCAATAGCTAAATGGAGATAAGTAAACACATTATTGAAATACTCTGGCCACTTAAGGTTGGACACCCATTACATACAAACGCTAAAAATTATTAGGAGGAGGAGAAAGAAGACAAAGAGGCATAAGAAAGCGAAAAAGAGGGCAGGGGCACTTTAATTCGCACAGCACGTACTTGCCGAGGGGGTGAGACGATTAGGTTTGTGATGAGAGGCAGCACTGTGACGGAGAGGGCATGGGGGGTGTCAGGATGAGCGAGGATGAGGGAGATGAGAAAGAGAGAAGTATTATCTAGCCATGGCTTCAGAGCCCCACACATACACCAGTGGGAAAAAAAAAAAAAAAAAAAAAAATATATATATATATATATATATATATATATATATATATATATATATATATATATATATATATATATATATATGTAGATGTGCACACACAGTTTAAATGTTACACAGACGAATAATGTTTCTCCCTTTGTCTTTCAAACACAGACACACGCTCAGTCAGTGGCGAAGAGGAGTCAGTGCAGTTGGCACCTGGTTCCCCTCACTGCACACACATTCATCACTTTGTCGTGAGCCTGACAGAACCCCCTTGCCCACGGGCCACGGGACCACACAAAGACCCAACAAGCATACACATACAGTACTTTTACACACACGTGCAAAGAAGTGATAAAGCACAAGGAGACATCAGCAATACTTTCAAGTAATAAAACTGCCCACAGGACAGGCAACTGCGAAAACACACTGCGTCCTCATTGTAAATAAGATCGTAAAAAGAACAAAGTTTTGACACTAGAATTAAAAACCCCGGTGAGTTCACACATATAGGACATGAATAGGACATCTGTTTTAGATAGCATTTTGATTTAATAAGTTCATAAAAAGTCACTGAGGCAAAGCTGACGTTTTGCAAAAATGCTTTGCAAAATATAATTGATCTTCTCATTTAGCTTATTTTGCCTTCTTCTTATACTGCAAAGCGCCGCACACACACACAGACACGCACGCACACACCCACGCACGCACACAATTCTATATTTGAAGAAAAGGAAAATGGAAAAGTTAACTTTTAATTGATCTTGTCATTTACTATGCCTCTGGGGCACTTCTGCAATTTGAACGAAAAGCTGCAGATGTAGAACGGAAAATCCTGTAGCTGATAATTAATACAACCGCTGCCTGCATTTTACAAGGTGCCCAGTGGCTGCAACTGGTTCACCAGGAAGCACAGGTGTCTACAATACAGGTCTTGAGGCGTTCCATCAGGTATATCTCATATCTGAGTCATGTGTTTTCTTCTTAACTCCCGGCTAGGATGACACGCTGAAGCTGATTAAATGTCAATCATTGCGTTGATGCATCAATTAGATAATTCTTCATTCATAGTATTTGTCTGATAAAAGCATTAGATTTTCTGACTAAATCTGTTACTAATTTTAACCAAACGAGGAACATTTTGATAGATTGGTACATCTCTGCTGTACATAGAGTTGGTTTCACTTCATAAAAGATTTAACAGCCCCAAAGTGCAGTGACCCACCAGTACCAGTTGAATGTGTTCATTATTTCTGTGTCAGACACAAGGTTTATGTGTGAAAATGGTTGCAGGCAAATGTCATCTCACAGCAGAGAAGAGACAAACGCTTATTACTCTGAGTGATGAACAATTGTGTTACAGAGGAGAAAACTGCCTAAAAGCTCTTCAAAGTTATCTAAAAGCCTCCAGACTATAGCAGCAACTAATGCTGAAAAGATGTGAAGAGTCTCTACTCATTTCTACAGTATAGAAAAAAATTAGATCGTATACTTTAGATTCATATTCAGTTTGCATCCTCTGACCTACTACCTGCTTAGCCTGTGTACACGCAGTACAGTGTAGGTTATCATAACCACCATAACTGTATTTACTATACAGATCACTCATTGTGCTTTTTAAGTGCCAATAAAAGGAGATATTTCCGCTGGTAAAAGTAAAGTGCAGAATCTATAGACTGCGATTTTAAGTCACATTTACATGTTAAGAAAGAAAAGAAAGCCTTTCTTGGCCTTCATCACATCTTACAGTAACAACGAAATTCAGCATTTAACCCGTCCCCTGTGGGAGCAGTGGGCTGCCATGCCAGAAGCTAGTACAAAAAGTGTCTTACTCAAGCACACACCTGGAGGGTTTGAATCTGCAACCTTCTGCTTCCCAGGCCACCAACTGAATGAAAGCTAAATGAAGTTAAATGAAACCAATGGCTGCACACGTGTCTGCAGACACACCGCTGATGCGGCTGTTTGATGAATGTGTTCAGGTTGTATCAGAGCATCAGGCAGTGGTGGACAGTTGTTGTGAACCAGTGTGGGTTTGACCATGTCCAGCTCTCTCATGCATATGGTGCACATGTTTGTTTGTTGATGTGCAAAATCATTGGTGCAGAATTCCCCATGTCCTCATCCTTGTTTGTTTCTCATTTGTTTCATGTTGAATAGAAAAGCAAAGAAATTATACAGTTAATGCAAAACACAAGACTAGAGAAGGGTAAGTCAGCAAGACAAAGGAGAGGTAATTTGCCTGTGGCCACCATTTGTTAAAGTATCTTTTGAGAGGGTTCTTACTTTATTGCACCTTTTATTGCTTTTATGTGTATCAGCACAGGTTGAATAGACAGAGTGTCTTCCCTGTTTGTTAAACCAACCTGTTTTTACAATTAAGTCTGTGATTTAAACGTGACAAAGCACATCATCAGCAAATCCTCTCCAGCTCCTTTGGATCCATGTGAGCACTAAAATCAGGATTACATCTTCGTAGCAGCATTGCGGTCTTGTACATTACCAGCTTGTACAGGTGGTGACAGAATGTCCAGTGGTCCAAATTGGTCCAGACATGTGTTCTAAATTGGAATATTATTTCATACAGTGTATATGTGCCTAATAAATGTTTCCATTTGCCCCAGTTGGCCAATAGAACAATGGAAATGCTCCCATTGTATTTAAAGGACTGGTAATGAGCTTTACTTGTGTTTCACCTATAAGATGCTGCAGAGTGCCTGAAATGGTCTAAATGAAAGTGCTGTTGTTATTTTCTGGCATGATAAGGATAATTAACATTAGCTGTGCTTTGAAAAGTAATGAGGTGATCAGGACACTCCTAGAGGCACTTTAGTAAATACAGTAATACATTTCTTTGATTATTTGAGACTCCCATTATGATTCTGCCAAACAGATGCACTAAAAAAACCCCATCACATTGATGATCTAATTACACTCCCTAACCAATGAAGCAAATAATGTTGATTATCTCATATCAACAATACATGTCAAGGTTGAAAAATGTCAGTGTAAGCGAACATTTAGTTCTTTCAGTCAACATGTTTGGTGCAGGAGAATTAGGAAGGTGTAAAGCCTAGAGACACTGAGAAACCATGAAGTGGTAACAGGGTACTGGGAGGCGTACTGGTGCTGCTGGTCAGGTCTGGGTAGTTTCACCTCACAGCATACAGTAAGGGATATAATTTATCTGCTGCCTTCAGAGGTCTTAGATCCTGTGCCTCAGTGGGATGTGGCTGTGCAAAGGACCAGCAGCATCAGCTGGACGTGGTCACTAGGCTCTGTTTTAATGCCTGCTACACTACAGTATACGTATGACTCCACTTTGGCACTTAGAGACTAACGCTTGTTCATTTTCTTGTACTCCCTCACCACTTACAGCATATTGTGGGAGCTTAGAGGTCTTTCATCCCAATTTTTAAAACCTGGTTACATGGAGAAATCCTCAACTGCCTAAACCTGCAATTCCATTAATGAGCTGTCTGGCTGCATACTTAATACAAATGCAAATCTGGTGAACTGAGTGTGGGTGTTTTTTTATGATTATTTTTATGTACCTGCGTCTGTGTTTGCTTGCAGACAAATTGCTAAACAAAGCTGCCAGCGCTTGCCACTCCACTGTCCATTCACGCAACAGACATCATGGCAGTCTGGGGATAATTTGACCCTCCTGCCTCTGCCTTTAAAGGCCCACCATTGGTATGCAAAACACGGGTCGTCCTCAGCAATAGTTCTAGGATAAAATCAATGTCACTGCCAGTGAATGGCTCGTGTTCTACTGGCCACAGCAGTGACTTTGGGAGGGTGTGTGCGGCTCCGACATGAAGGTTTGACAGATCTTGAACAGCTGTGTTGGTGGTGGGCCATGTGCGGGTGGGGATGAGGATGTTGACAAGGCTGTCCATTAAATCTGCGAGTGACACATGAGCAGCAGTAAAGCTAGTCTGTCCCATTGCCATCATCACTGTCACCAGTTTGCCACAGTGGAGGGTTCAGCCTTGCATTAATGGATTCTTATTTGATGGATTCCACTTGATCACATCTCAGTTGAATCTCCATTAAGATGTCAACGCAGTGGTTAATGTATCTGAGATTTTCCCCCTCGTCCCGCTAAACCATTATTTATAACACTTATTAGGAAGCGTAACCCGGCCATCAATTAATGTCCTGCAGGCATGCTAAGCAATTGGGCCCATTGGCGTCAGACCAAATGTACTGGAACGTCCATTAATACTGCAGTCCGCACACAAGCGCACACATTGAAACGAGCACATTTCGAGACACACAAATGCACGTCTTTAGGGAAAGCTTTAGATACATGCACTGTCACTGTTAACTTCCACTTTGGGAGTCAGTGTAAGAATAAAAGTCGGCGAATCCTGAGCCTGTGGTGCATCAGAAGGACAGGAAACACTTACACCAGTTAGTATTATGAACATTACTGATGGAAAAGCTTTGTCCAGCTGTTTTTTTTCTCTGCTAACACAACCCACTTTCATCTGTATCATATTTCTGGCTTGTCTGAGTGTGGTGACCATATACCTGTAGCTTAATGAAGCAAAGAGTGTTTTCTTGCTGCTTCACAATATCTCATCTGTGCCAGGTGATGTAACACCTGTCACCTGTCTCTGTTGCTATCAATACATCAAACTATTTTATTTAAGAACTTCAGATTCAAATTCAAAATCTGTGCTCACCCCCAGCTTGCACTGAGTGGTAGAGCAGACAGAGTCTGGCTCAACTCTTCCAGCCCAGTGGTGGATGTAGTCTATCATTAGCCTACAGTCTGTCTTGACAGGTTCTTTTGTTAAAGGAATTCCCTCAAGTTCATCAACTAGGTTTTCTGAAGTTTCTATTATAAATGTGTGTGTTTAGAATGGCTGCGTGACAGCCACTGTATATGTGTGTGTGTCCCTTCTGGCGCACATGCTGCCTTGCGTGTCTATATGTGTGCTTGCGTGTGCATGCGCACGTCTGCTGGGGTTTGTGGGGTTGACAGTTCTGCTCTAGGCAAGTAGGTAATTAGCATGCATTATTCAAATGAAAGACAGAGGGAATGAGGGTGGGGACCTGTCCACCTGGTTGTCAGCGCTGGAGCCCGTCTCGTTTAGCACCACTTACTTCACACATTTAGAACATCAGAGTGTGTCACTTGTCAACATATTACCCTCTCCCCAATCGAGGGATAATGCCCATTATGAGGAGAAATGGGATCCAAGTAAGCCAAAGTCGTGTGTTTCATCTTTCTATTTAAGCCAGATCAAATAGCATTTATCTGTATAACATAAAGGTCTGACAAAGTACTTCACATTGCAACAAAGGGTAGACAGGCCTTCACAGTAAAACGCAGCACATCCTGAGATAGAGGGACTCTGAGGTCCCATTTAAAAGTGTCATTGTTGTTAAAAACACATCTGCAGCCAAAGGTATGAAGAGAACAAATGCTGAAATACAGAATATACACTGGACACCTGCTGAACACATTGTATAAAAGTATGCACATGACACACACTGTGTTCTTTTAGACAGCTAGAATGAAATGCTGCAGAAAGATATAAGCCTTTAAATTAAAAGCCTTTGTCCAGGTGTTCTCTCATCAATCCTTACTGTGAAACAGCCATTTGTGATGAATAAGGGAAGTCATTTATTTATAAAAATATAATCTCCTATTTTTTTTTTTTTTTTTTTTTTTAGGTTGCCGCTTTCCGAGTCTTTTTCAGGATGAGCACTGAACGTTATAGTGTCTTCTCCATCAGACCTGTGCTAGGCTAATGACTGCCTCAAAGCGAAGGCCGGGTTTACAGTTATTGCCAAGCAGAGCAGTCACTGGGTTTGTTGGGTTTTCTATTTACAGTAGTTTATTGTTGTGTTGTGGTGTCAGGTCTTGAACCTTACATTGTAAAATGCCTCGAGATGACTTTGGTGAAATTTAATGCTTTATAAACACTGAATGTCTGATAAAACCTCACGCATGCAGCGTAAAGAGTGAAACTGCACGTTTTCTTTGCTGCAGAGACACGAGAGGCAGAGAAGGCAACGCTACTGTAAACACCAGGAATGTATGTGCTTTCATATAGTGATTATGCATCTAGTCTCAGATTTGTCTGAAATCAAGGACCCAACAAAGACAATGCTTTAGTACCAGAACACCTGTGTAACTGGATCCAACCCATTGAAGTGTTTCTGTTGTTAGCATTTATAGGCTTAATGTTTTGTTTTCATGTCTGCACCAGGACAGTATGAAGCTGTAATGTGTGTTGTCACATTGTAAGGTGTCCACTCACACGTACATTAAATCCTCAACCAGACTCCATGGCAGCAGACACGCAGGAAGCGCCATTGTACACGGCAGCCAGAGTAAACAGTGATGTTTTAGACCAATTACTGACTAGCACTGCACTGAGAAAACTCCCCTTCTTCAGCCAGCAAGCCTCAGCAAAAGCTAAAGCGTTTGTATCTCCTCAAACAGATCCCTTTGTTAGCACGGGCAAAATGAATTACATTTCTGCAGCAAGTGAGCTGGCAGCTGCACAAGCAGAAAATGCCTTTGACGTGAAGTATAGCAGTAGTATAGAACAGGAATATTGG
This sequence comes from Betta splendens, assembly GCF_900634795.4. NCBI lineage: Eukaryota > Metazoa > Chordata > Actinopteri > Anabantiformes > Osphronemidae > Betta > Betta splendens. Next base: position 4,519,712 of record NC_040883.2, on the reverse strand, counting down.
GCTATAAATACTACAGTAGGTGTAAGATTTGTAAAAATTGTGTAAATGGACAGTTTTCTGTGCATCAGACACATCCCTTTCTTGATGATACTGAATCACGGCATGATCTCCAGCAGATGACCACCTCTCGCGTCCGCTGGATTAACATCATTAGCACGTTGCCTTATCTCCCACCCATTCGTCAGTCCCACCACGGCTCCTCTCCAGGAGCAGCCTCTGTTTACTTAATTGATCAATTAGCTGCTTGAAAAGACTCCCTCTCCTACACACATCCCATTTAGCCAACATTTACATGTGTCAGTTTAATTGTGTCCCTATCTCCTCTCCCAAATTATTTACCTACTCACTCACCCACACTTCAGAGCTCCCATTGTCCCCAGGTGACTGATAGGCTGACTGGAAGGGCAAATGTGTTTTTTTTTTTTGTTTTTTTTTTTATGGTGAAATTATGGTTAATCTGACAACAACACTGATCACTGCAGAACTTTTCCCCATTAACTTTGTAGCAGATTCTTCTTACCTGCCGACCATTTGTTTTAATGCAGTCAGTGTTTGCTTATGTTATATCTACTGTAAGTGCTGTTATAGAGTAAAGGGCTTCTGAATGTGGATATGCATGGAACCAGAGCCAACTGATTTCCAGGAATAAAAACTGCTGTAACAAAACATTTGCAGAAAAAGATGGTTTTGTGTCAGTGGCTGACTTTTTGTAATTTTTCTATTCAGCCATGGGTCTACGGGCCTGAGGTCCATTTCTAGTCAGTGGACTGGGCATGAAATCAGACTGGCATAACCCCCCTCTCCCATAGTGGATTTACACAATTTACATACAACAGTCTTTTGATTGTGCTGGACCACCAGCTGATCCTTTGTTCCCAGGAGGGCGCCAGCTGTATTTTGTCCACCCTTTGTCTGTGGCAGGGCTCTTACTGCCCCCATGTGGTGATGGGGCATATTGCACATTGGCTGTTCAATAGGTTGCATTTGTTGGAAAATCTACAGTGTGTTCACAAATACACAATTATACTCTACTAAATTAGGTAGTAAAGGAAAGTAAATATCAGCTTTAGTTTTTAAGATGGTCTTCTATTAACTATGCTTATACAAAAATGTGTATGTTTACAACATGGTTTGCTGGGTAGTTACTAGAAGTGTTTGTCTTTAGCCTCAGTTATACTGTTAAGCGTTTAGACACGTTTAGTATTTTTATAGAATGTGCTTCCTCTCTCAACCACAAGGTGGTGGTAAATAACTGAGACTGATTTGGGTTTTTATAACTCACACCTGGGACTTTTGAAATACAGGATAAAATGGTATTTTTATTTTTGTTTGTTTATCTTTTTACTTAGGTAAATTAACATTTATTTAAATCTGCATACAATATATTCTGCCACATTGATGGATTGGAGTATGACCATTTTTGTAGTTTCTCTTTTGCTTCTGAAATGAAACAAAAGGAGCACAGTTAAACACCTTGTTTTTGGAAAATAAAGAAGAAGAAAAACGCATTTGTCCAAAGCAGCTACCAACCAGTTATGACATCATTGTACTTTACTACATTTACATAGCCTCACTGGTTCCAGTTCAGGTTTACTTTGTATGACATACTGGCTTTATTCTACTTACTGATGAAACAGCATTACCAATTTAAAGGCAGTCCAGCAGAACTAGCAGAAAATCAAGTGCTATTATAATTAAATATTGGTATAATACATTATGTTTCTCAGGCCATACTGTATGCTAGTAGTATGCCAAAACTGTCAAGAGAATCTTGTGTTATTATTAGTTAGATTATAGATTGTGGTAAGTCTAGTAGTCTGTACAATAGTCCATCATTATTTTTTCAATTATTATAAAGGTTGATCAATATTAACAAAAATTCATGACCAAGCACAAAAACAAAAAAGTACATAATATGAATATAATTGAGCTATTTGCTTTTGAGAAAACACATCTGTGTGTGTGTGTGTGTGTGTGTGTGTGTGTGTGTGTGTGTGTGTGTGTGTGTGTGTGTGTGTGTGTGTGTGTGTGTGTGTGTGTGTGTACTCAGCACTTTACTGAACATTGTCGGGCTAATGGTTTAGTCCTCTGTCACAAACATCCAACCATCAGGGTTCAAACAAGGATCTGCCCATTAACAGCGAGGCCGTAGGATGCAGACACCACACCAGGAGAGAGCGGGTTTGACACAGAGCAAGTCGCTCTCCCGCAGCATGCTCAGCAGCCTGTACTTTCCAAGGACATTACGGCTCCATTCCACCAACTCTCCGGTGGCAGGCTATCATTAGTGCGCTTGTGAGAGCCCAGAGAGGTGATAGCAGGGGAATTGTGGGCTTTCATATCCACAAGCTGGTCCACAGGATGCCAGGCAGAGTGTGGTAATTTAGCTCAGAGGTGATGGAAAATAGTGGGTTAGTTTAATGATAAGTTTGTGTGGCCATGTAAAAGCACTCATCAGAGAGTGGGCGATAGAGAGAATGGGTGAGAAGCAGCAAAATGAAGAAAGAGAAGGGACTGTGTCAGCGTGTATGAAAGTCTGTGTCCATTTCCAAACAGACCTCTGTTTCTCTTGCTAATACAAACAGTGAGAATGCGTGAGTGTGCGCGTGCGTGCGTGCGTGTGTGTTTAAATGACCTTACATCAGTAACAACTTAGGAAATATAAACCTGTATAAATCTGCCTGTTTTTTTTATTTATTGATGTTGATATTAACTATTTAAAGTATTAGACATAAAAGGTTGGATGCTCCTTGGATGCAACTTTAGCTTAATCTCTAAATAATGTCAAATATTACCTTACAAACCATATATATTGCAGACACATACAGTTTTGTTATAAACGTCCCACCATCATATCATTAAAACCTGCAGGCTGATCACTGCTATAAACAAAGTCACCATTCATAAATGTTAGTGTGTCCTGTCTTTTTCAATGTTTATTCATGCCTCTAATTCTCTTTAAATTTCATCTCTAAAAAAATCAATCCTCCATCTCTGTCTCCCTTGGCAACAGGTTATAATCCATAGTTACGAGGAGCGGTTGCTAGGTGCGTTGCCGAGATACAGGCCCTTCTCTCCACTGGTGCTACGTAGGAGGCCACCGGGTCCTTGATGATGGCAGCGAGATGAGGGTGGGGTGAAAGCAGACAAGAGACAGGACAATAAGGACAGGCACACACACACACCTGACAGAGGATGAACGAACACAGGTGCAAATAGAGGGCACAGGAGGAGGACCGAAAATAAGAGCAAGGAATTGAAAGTGAACACAAAAGGAAAACGCACCAGTCTAAGTGGGCAATCTGCACACCTCCATTTGGTGCAGCTGTATTTTTTTGTGTGTGGGTCTGTGTGTGTGTATTTGTGTTGCATTTGAAAGACAGTCAGAGTAGAAAAGAGAGGAAATGGGGACTCTACTTTGACTCCTTGAAAAGCCTGCAATCATGCTAAAAAAGACATAAAAAGCCTGTTCTGATGACTTCAATCACTAAATGCAGACTGTTTTTTTTCCTTGAGGAAATTGTGAACAAAATTATAATAAGAAGGAAACTTTGAGTCTGTGGCTGGAGTCACCAACTCACTGCAGGTGACACAAACAACGCATGGCTACAATGTTATATTTAGCAAATACAGAGATGTAATGTGTTTTAAGGTTGTCTTGATGTTGCTTCGATTCTTGAAAACCTCCCTTTTCTAGGCATTTTCGATTTTTTAGACGTCTCCATACAGTTCCTCAGATGTGACTCTGTTTATTAGCGCTCATGGCCATATAACCACCTGACTTACTCAAGCTGTCATGTTTTTTTCTGAGGCTGATCCGATTAGCACGGTGATGATAGAAACCCCTGGGAGTACTTACTCCTCACGAGTTGCCTTGTTGGTAGACAGGAAGTCGTCTTTGCTGCAGGAGCCATCTGCCTCTCCCAGCTCCAATTATTCCCAACGCCCCCCCCAGGGGGCAGTAGCACCGTGCACACCGACCTCCTCTCACGGTGATCTCTCATCAAAGACGCAGTGGTTGTAAAAAGCTCAAACATCCGCCGCCACCCCGTCTTCTGTGTACCTCTGGACATGTTTTCAGCAGTTGGAAAAAAATATTAGCATGATGCTGTATTAAGAGTAACACACGGGGCTTCCTTTGAGTCTGTATTGCAGCTCTGCCATGTCCATGACCCCTTACAGTGTCATTAGGACATTAGCTCTCATAAGCAAACACACAATGTGCAACACCTTTGCAAGCCTCCCTCTCAGGCTGCGTCATTGTTCTGTTCTCCACTGAAATTGTGTTGAAAAAGTAAATAACGGGTTAATAAGAGGTCTGGTTTTGGACTAGAACTTAAAAAAAGTCTATACTGTAAATGCTAAACAGAAAAGCTTCAGCTGAGAAGTCTGTGTATGAGCCAATGACGGATAGACTCACTGTTCACAAACATTTTAGTATTGCCAAACTTCTGTATATATTTGTTATCTGCACAATTTTTTCTGTTTTGCCTAAATTTCTTTGAGGACTTAAGTAATTCAATACACATAACAACCAGCTTGTAAGAAGTGGTTAAAATATTCTACAATTTGTTATTAAGCTAATGAATTTAAAATCTCAATGGTTGGCTGCCTTGTGTGATTGCTTTGATGTCTTAATGCACCCAAACAAAATCCAAACAAAAGGAAAGACATAAAAAAGAGAAATTAATTAAGAGCCTATTAGTTTATGATTTGTTCTTTTTTTTCAGAGAAAAATAAATGTGGTTCACTGTGTACAAATGCAAATAGAGAGTTATGCAAATAGCTTTAAATGAAACAATGGATGGACCTCTGGCTCCGTATCCGTCCTTCAGACCAACAGCCTCTTCATATTGTAGGCTTTGCTTTGAGAGATCCCCGTTGGTTGATTGGAACGACTTCCTTAATTGGATTCAATTCCTAATTGAAACGTAATAAAAATGCATCAGTAGACGTGGCGCCAACAATTACCTCATGCAAATCTCTTGATGAATTGACGTGAGGGGCGTAATTGCAGCTGTTAAAAAAAAATGCATTGATTTCTCCTGGAATAACATCAATTCAAATCAGTTCACACTCACACTACAGCCTGCGTGTGCAGAGCATTTGTCACTGCTCAGTGTCCCTGTTTGGAGGTATGGAAACATCTGTACCCTTTCACATGGGTACGTCGGATTGATTGGGCTTGTGAGGCTTTGAATCAAATGTGCTACGACGGCGCATATGCAGTATAGTATTGCCGACCCTTGGGATTCAAAAGCAGGAACGTCTTTGTTCTGTTTCCCTTTTTTCACTGAGATCGTGTGCAGGTTTGTTGAGCAAACGTATTCTGCTGTGGATGTGCCGCTGAAATACACACACACTGGCACACACGCAATTAAATATGGCTGGAGAAGAAAAGACACTGAATCAGATACAGGCTTTGATTCCTCATTCCACCAAATGTTCTGAACATTATCCGTCTGTCTGTTGATCGGGGGTGGCAGTCTAGATAGAAAAGGGTTAAAGCATCTTCTGAGTTATTGCCTACCGCCGTAGTCATAGCAACAGGTTAATAAGTAGCTTCTCTGATCTTCCTCTGTTGCTGCACAGGTTGCTAAGATACAAATAGCATTCTGGACCCAGTGGACTGAACTGCAAACATCTTTTGATAAACAGAAACTTTAAACATTTAAAAGTAATCTGTGCAATAAGGTTTGCACAGTGTGGGGTGGGGGGGGGGCATCATTGCACCTACAGCCACTGTTATTGCATCCACCACGTTTGGCCTATCCAGGCCGAGGAGAACCGCAGGAAAACAAAAGTGAGCACTTGCTAAATCCAGCTACCTCATACCTGGGAGGATAGTGGTTGGCCCATGTCTAAAGGTAAACGGGCCAATCAGCTTTGCAACGGAGTGGCTGTTCCTAGATGCGTGTGCGAAACCAAGGGCAAATTAAAGCATTGCCTCCGAGTTGCATCATTCTCCCCTCACAGCTCTATTAGTAGGCTAGCCACAATGTCTCTTTACGAGAGCTACTCTGAGAGCAGAATTAGGCACACTTCCCTGCAGTGATATGTCTTTTTATGAACCACACTGGCATCATGCGTGCTGGTTCCTGCAGGAACGAGCCACCGGTGGATTAGTGGGAGAGATGTATGGATACGCCTCCTCTCCCTGGAAAGTGATGGAATCACGGAGCAGGAGTTTGATGGAGAGTGTTTTTGTGTTTGATTCTGCCTAGATAAATACAGATTTGAGTCAGATACTGAGGATCAGTGGAGTTATTACTGATTCAAAAAGATAAAGAATAGGTGCAGTTTCCTCACCTTTCTCACAGTAACTAAACTTTTTTTGTACTTTCGTACGCATCACTTTTCCCTTCTAGTAATAGCAGCTGAAAAGTGCATTGATTCCAAAAGACAGCGCGTCCACGCTGACACAACAAACAAACGAGCAGCTTGACTGGAGGAAGCTGTGAGGCCACAGTAGGGAGCACTGGAGTCGTTTTTGATGATCCCTCTGTTCTGTCACTGGGCCTTCGTGCTTTTCACTTCAGCTCGTCTCGGCTGTCAGGCGGCTCAAATGGTCGCGTACGTGAGCACGGGCACCCTCACGCTCTCCATGGATCATGAGCGGCAATAATTGTGTGTTTGTGTGATTAAGACAGTAATCAGAAAATAATGACACTTGAGTGTGATTTATGAGAATGGATGAAATCTCGCAGCTGAAAGGTGGCAGGTTAAACATTGCCGACCCGCCAAGTACCAAGAGAGATTTAAACAAAGGCCAAAGCTAATACATCACAGAAACAAGGGGGTGGAGAATGGGACGTGTGTGCGGCGCAGCTCCGGACAGCGTGAGCCCGCTGGGGATTAAATAAACCGTTTTAAGACGAGCTTAAAGTCGTCGGAGCTTAAACACCTCTGGCGGGTGACAAACAAGCCCCCACATCTGCTCTTGATTTATTAAAATGGTGCACAGTTATGGCCTAAAAAGTTATTTATTTCAAACAGCAGATCTGTTTTGTGGGACTTTTTCCCCACATCAGTATAAACGTGCAAACATCTACAAATGAAAGCAAGACTCTCTCCAATACTAATTAAAGCCTCTTTGCTCCCAGGGGCTCCACACAGGTTTGGATTCATTCAGTTTCTACCTTGATTACTCGATTGGAGTCATTGATTGAAGGAGAACTTTAATGACTTATTATCTGTGGTGTTAATCAGGTGTTGACAGACAGCTCTCTGTGGGACTGGACGGGCCGGTGGCCAGAATGGACAGAACTTTTTCTGGACTCCTGCCGCTCGGTGGAGTCACAGGTTGAGCAGCTTGCAGACTGCAGACGCGTCCTCCTACAAGTATGTCTCGGGAGCACAGTCTGTGCACAGCAGTGACATCATCTCAGCTTTGCCCAGGTCGGCATGACTCAGATGTTGTGCTCTTTTTTTTTTTTTTTTTTGTAACGCACACATTCACACCCACTTTATCTTCCCCTGGTACAGTTTTACCACCTCGAAATGAGAGAGAAAGCCATCGGGATGAGGCCTGTGCATGCTCCCGACATGTTCTCATTTCATTTTGTATTAATAGAATAAATGCAGCTGGTAAAGTTACGTACATTCAGAGCAACCGTGTTAACCTTGTGAAATATTACTTACTGGAAAGGCCAGGGGTTTTAATAGGAATAGGGTCTGCTGCATTAAATTGAGTTATTACAGACTAGTTTGAAATTAAATTACTTTTCCAAATGTACATAATGCACTTACATGTACTTGGTCAATCACATCCACCCTCTCTAATATTTCCTTTAATTGTGAGGCATATTGGGTATAAGAAACCTGTCTATGCTTTGTTTAGCTAAGATTAAGGTCTGTTACCTTGTCCTTCTCTTTCCTGTGACAGCACAGCTTTTTTAGAGCTCTGAGCAATATTTTATATATTTATAGCCTTGGTATTATGTCAGATGTGAAAACCTTTTCCTGTCTGATTTTCAAGTCATACTAGAAGCATTAAGTAAAGAAAAAATCCCTACAACTGCAAACTCCTCAGTCAAATGCACCTTCACTTACATGTGTGTCTTGTATTTCTACATGAAAACAACTCTTGCTCAGACTTTGAGATGGCAGCGGGTGGAAATCTTAGCAGGTTTCTCCACTCCAGCATAAAACCCTGTAGACACAGAGCTACACCTGTCTGCATCACCTCCTCCATCTCCTGCCCAAATCTCTTTTGTTCCTTCCTCCCACACGTCTCTCACTGCATCCCTCTCTTTAATTATCTCCCTTTTCAATCCCAGCATCTTCAAGTCTCATCAATGCTTCTTAATTTTCATCAATACCGCTGCAGCCTAAGCTCTCCACACCTGTCCAGTCACCATGGCAACCTCACCTCTGACAACAAAGAGCTCTGTAAGACATGGCATGCTGTATTCTCCTTGATTAGATATTGATTAAGCTTTTGTAATACATAATAGGATCAAAGGGATTGTGCAGCTTTGCTTACCAAGGCCTTTTCCACGCTTTCATTTAGTTATAATCTTTTGTTATTTAGGAATCTGCATGTCAAGAGGGATGGAATTGAAATTTGCCATTCAAGGCCTCCTTTGGAAACTTGTAGACACACATTTCGTTACCGTATATGCAGGAACGAAAGCACAGACACTTGTAGTTGCGTCTGCATTTTAATCGCCGTTGTCTGGTTTCTGACCGTTGCATCTCATGTGTAGTAATGCGACGTGTTTACCATTAAAGAACATGCTAATAGGCTCGCTGGACTGTGCAGAGGCTCCCAAATGCTCTCGTGCCCCTAATGTATCCACTGATAGATTAATGGGTGATAAAAGTCAAATACGTAATGCATGGTAAGTGACAAGTGATAAGTCAATATGGTAAATATTTGTGCAGGACATAGTTAAGAAGTTGAAAGGCCATTATTCACATCACCTACAGACAAGCAATCCCCTGGTACAATGAGGCACGTCATGAATTTAAAGCTTAGGCAAGTAATGGTCTGGTCCAGTATATTTCTGTCAATTACGTCTTCATCAAAGCTGCAGCTGCAAAAGAAGAAGACATGATAAAATTGTTCTACTTTATCGTACACACATAGTTTTTAATCAGCATTCATGAGAGAATATTTAAACATGCCATATGCTTTTTGCAAACACTGGCTTCTACACATAGCACTTGATGATGTGTTACTAAAACACTGAAGACATTTGAGGCTGACGTTAAAAAGATGGAGACCTTTTTTTGTTTTTTTATGTCTGTGTTGGCACCTGCAATATTTAAGCTTTATAGAGCTGCCTCGTCCCAATCAGCATCGCCGTTGAGCTAAATACATATAAGAATCCCGTCAGTTTTGACAGGAGGAGGGTGTCTGCTGCCAATTTACACTGAAGATTTATATGGAGACAGGGTTGGGAGAAGTGAGAAAATCAATTCTTTCTCACCCACACGGAGAGTAGGGGAGTCAGAATTGAGGATAAACCCAAGAACTGCAAAGAACCATGTTTGGAACAATCTGACCTTTTTTCTACAACTCAAACAAGGATAAAGACAACAAAATGTAATAACTTTCCCCTATCCAATCCATACTTCATGATTATCCCTCACTCCAAAACATTGGAAAAATGGAACTGTCAAAAGAGTCTTGTTGTTCCATTTTCTTTCCCTTGGCCCCCTCCTGGAGACAAACAAACAAACCCCTGTTAGCACATTTCATCAGCTTTAGGGGTTACTGAACAGATTGAGTATCGACAATAGTGGCTGTCGAGGCTTATGGCTCAAAGGCAACAGTAGAGAAAAGTCTCAGGGGTAGGAGATGCAATCGAAAGGACCAAAATAATTCAGCAGGACTCACTCGAGGAACAATCCAGTTTGTCATGTGGAATCATGGAGTGTCTGCTGCACAATGAGAGAGGGTCTCCAGGGACTCGGCAGAGGAGGCAACGTGTGAATGGCCGAGAGTTAGTGCCCCAACCTGCCACTCTTTTCTTTTTTTATCACCTGCAAATTTAGCAGCCATAAATCTGTTTCCACGCCGACGCTTCTGCACAGATGCACCAGAGAGGCCCATAAACAAGAGATGATGCTTGGTGTCTTGGGATGGTTTGACCATTGATGCTCCCTGGGGTGTCATTCTCTGTTCTGGGGACAATTACTGTCAGGGAGTTTAGATGTTTTCCTTCTGTTGTGACAGACAGCAGTGGCATCGGGGAATTGTTGAACCATGTTGATTTGTGCAAAAAAGTGAAATTATGTCACCAACTGTGCACAGGGGTTAGTGGGGGAGCTCTGTTTTGTGTGGTTATTTCTTCCCACTGTAACGGACAATAAGAAGGACACTGGCCATAGGCTTCAATGTGACCTGCCCTCCTTATCGTAATATCCTCATCAGTGAATGCCAGCATGAAGAAAACCCCAGATTAATCGATACAACTCCTGCTTCTTATTTGCAAACAATAACCAACAGTCCTCGTTGCACCTGATTTTGTTTGCACTATAACATCTTCACAGGACCTGAGCTGAATATCCATTTCACTTTAATCAATTCACAATTTATTCTCCTCCCGCTTCTAATCTTCTATGCATTTATTATGCATTATTCGCCCTTTTTAAACGATTTCCTACAAACCGTCTCATCTAATTTGGTATTCGGATGCGGTTAGCGCTGTTAGCTCAGTTAACACAATGACATGTCCTAAATGCATCCTCTTCACAGTTCAAGTGACAAGAGGACACTGAATGCTTTACATGTCCGCAAGTTTGAGGTTGTGCATTGCAAGATCCGAACCTTTAAAAATGATTTCATCACAATGCAAGCATAGGTAAAAAGGACAAAGCAGGCTCACTTTTCTACAGGACTGTGCTTTATTTTAGTCTAAGCAGAATATAATGAACTAGAGAACTACAGAGTTCAGGAGCACTATGGGAGATATCACCCCGAATCAGAAAAACAGACCCGAGCCAACACTAATTCAAATTACATCTCTGTTTCAAATAAAAAGAAAACAGCAACTTATATCTGTTCATGTCAAATAATAAAATAAATGATTATCTCAGTCAGTGTGGATATAAATACCTAAATATTAACAATATATAACAAATGAAGAGAATTAAATTAGATGGTGAAGCTGGGAATGTAATGATTCATGAGACAAAGATTCATGATACAAAATTTCCTATAACTAAATGTGGATATTTCGAAGGCTCTCATTGAATGCTTGATTGGAGCAAACTGCTCAGTTAGCTGAGTTGGTTCACCTTTTGGTCCTTATAACCCATGGAAATGGAAGTGTATGACCACATCCCTACTTGTGTCGGAATGCACTGGAGGCAAAACTGACTCTGGCGAAACCTCGTCTGATTTCTGACCATTTGGCATCCTCCACGAGACTATTCACAGGTAGTACTGTCAGAGAGAACAGGCTGGGTTTAAGGCAGAATTCCCTCCTCACATTAACAAATCAACCTGACTAGAGTGTATCTACTGTATGTGGCTCTATCTTGTGTTCGTACAACGTCTTGAGCGAATGAATTCACATAAGATAATAAAATACTGTGGAAACATTGAAATTCAGAGAGATGTCCGAGATTACACCAAGATTTTAAAGATAAAGGAACAAAAACAATTATGTAAAGAAAGGAATACAGGAATCCACTTATGGCTTAAAGACAATGAGTCGTTCAATCGGGCTGCAAAGCGATATTTTTTGCCTTTTTTTTTCTTTTCTTCAAAATAACAAATGACCTCAGATGACATTCTTCATGAACATGCAATGCTGATTGATTTAAACTCAGTTGTGCAATTGGAGTTTTCAAAATCCTCATGATCAGTACCACCAGTCATTCATTTACAGTGCAGATTGTTAATTCCTGTATTGATTTAAGAGCTTCCAGTCACAAAAACTCTTTGAACTTGCCCATCCACCAAGGATTTCACACAGGGATTGTGCAGCCAAAGAAATAAAAAAAGTAGAAGAAAACAAAAGAAGTCAAGAAAAATGATCAAAGCATATCTGAATAAACCTCACAACAATGGGTCTATCCCAGCTTCAGTAACAGTACCAAAGAAAAATGAGAAAACAAAGAACCATTTACTGACATGAGTAGAAAATCCCATTTTTCAACATCAGTGCTTCACTGTACAAGAAATAAAATCATTTTATCTTCTGTTTTGATAAATTATTTCATAGGTTCCTTCTCTTAGTTTCACTGAAATATATTAACTATTCCTTCTTTTTTTAATGTTTGAACATGATCTATTGTACGGCCTATAAAGAAGGTTGAACAGAATTGAAAAATAAGCTATATTGTATGTACAGGAGTAACGCAGCTGTGGTGTCAGGAGAGCAGTGGCAGATTGGGTCAAGCAGGCAGGGGGTTCTGCTGGGTTTTACTGTAATTGCTGTCTAGCTTCCTCCAGTCTTGGCCTAACTACGTATGCAGCTTCAGCACACAGTGGTGAATGTTTGATTTGACAAACTGCTCCCCCGTGTTTCCCTTTGCAAAGCTATCTTGTTTAAATGTTGCAAAGCCCAGACTTTCTCCTCCATGGAGTCTGAAACCGTGTGGTGGCGGTGGCCCTTCTGTCAAGTGTTAAGCACGCAGATGGATGAACTCTACTGTCACTGTCATATCTGTTCATCAGCCCCAATTGGTCTAATCCAATTACTGCACAGGCGATCTTTCTTCTGTCACAAAAATCATGACATGTCGATGTACACAGAATCTTAATTAACGGATCACTTCGGGGCTGTGGCTTAGGTTTGACACTAAGTCAAATACTTTAAGCCTTGGTCCGGCGCTTAAGGTTGTCGGATGCATGTTCCCAGTCCAAACATAAGGGGCTTAAAAGGACTAAAACTCTGCTAGATCCCTGCACTGCTGTGGATACATTTTATAGTGACATCATTGTCCCACAGAGTTGGGTTTCTCAACACAAACTGCTGTACAACGTTCTTCAGCTTTGCTAGTTTCATAGGCTATTTACATTACAGATGTAAAAAAAACACATCTTTGTTGTCACCAACCGTTCAATGTTATTCACTGTCTATTATTAGGTGGATTTTCTTTTTTTTTTTTTTGACTATAAATCTAAAACATGATCCAGGTGATTCGTCAGCCGTGCGCTGACTCAGCACTTCCTGCTTTGGGATACGACCTCACAGCTACCACTAATGTTGTATTGGTGATTCTGCTCGACCTCCCTCAGGATCAGGGGTAAGGCAAGGCTCTGAACCTCTCCACTAATCATGACATCATAGCGCCTGATGCCCTGAGTATTGGGAGTGATTTTGTGGAGTTTCAGTTTAGCACACAGCACCCCCACCACCCAGTGCCCATTTCCACCTCCACCTCTTTCCATACCAAATCCCATTTCCACAGCAAAACCCTTTTCTGCACTAGAGTGAGATGACGGAAAAGCGCTCTCCCAAAGCAGCTATTAAATGAGAGGCATTAATTTCTTCCCTCCTGTCCAACAAGTTCCTTTAATTATCTCTCTACTTTCAGTCAATTACATTTCACTTCCTTTCCTTGACAATCACTGCTATTTTAGGGTGAGTGTTATGCACCCAGGGGGCTGGAGATTTGTAGACACGCTCTAACAGTTCTCTGCTCGGCCCCGCCACTTGCTGGGGCTCTCTCAGGATATATTCCCCTCTCGAGGGCTGACCTTGTGAGCGCTGGTGTAGCGGCAACTGAGAAAATGGCTATGCTATGTATATACACCCACACACACGTTTCTCCTTTAACGATAAAAGGCCAAAGTGAGTATATACATCAGCAGCAGTGCCGCAAGTTGTCTAAAAGGGAGAAACATATTTGTCACTTTTATCTCTGACTGTTTCACTGCTATATCTGTTTAATGCACAGCACTTTAGTTGCATCCTCTCATGGGGTTAAAAGTAATAAGAGCAGCCTTGTTAAAAATTGTTGGAAGTGGTGATTTCACATCGCCCAATTTAGCCTTGGCATAGCGGAGATGCTACGTGAACACTGTTAGCCAAGCAGACAGCAGGATACTATGCTAGTCTGGATTTTGGCTCGCTGGGGACTCAACCTGCCATTAGCAGTGGGAACCAGTACAGCGTTCGGTGTAATACAGAGAAGATCAATGGAGCAGGCATGCGATGTTCATGTTCAGGCTGACAGCGGCTCACTTGCAGAACTCGCACAACACAAAGGCCAAGACGAGCACAGGCAATTTCTCTGCATGTGGGACCTTAGATTTCCCATCTCTTACTTGCATGAATTATGAGCACAGGCAGTTTGCAGAACCTGGCTTTGTTTTGACCTGCTTCACATTAATTCATACAGCTTCCTGCATCTCCTCTGAGCATCTGATTGAGGTCAGAGAGGTCTGGGTTTTACCTCACATCTGAAGGCGACTTTTACTGTGAAAATCACTTACTTTCATGGGCATCGTTTTTAATCCGAACAACAACTGTGCTTCTCAAACGTGTTGTTTTTTTTATTCCACTGTTGAACAATGCCGTGCTTAGCAGGTGTCCCAGCAGGGAGTCGAGCAAGAAAAGAAAGTGTGAAGTTGCATTGTGGAAAAAAAAAAACGTGGCCTCTGTTGAGATTCAATTACGTGCTGCAAGGAGCACAGTAACACAACAGCAGCTGCTTCTACACAAGCAAAATAGATTCCGCCCAATTCTATTGCTTCAACACTGTAAGTAAGGGAAAACTAAAACGTAGTGGGCTCTTCGTGCACTTTACCGTCCTCTTTCCTCTTTAGACTGAGGTGCTCTTCAATCACTCTAATGCTATAATGTGGACAGTTTTCCCCCACATCCTCCGTCGCCTCTTCGGGTAAATTTGGCAGCATTAGCGGTGCCAGGTCAGCTGTCAGCAGCCTTGCCAGGGAGTAGGTACAAACATAATTCTCCCTAATCTTCCTTCTGTCATCTATGTGCATGCAGGGGACCGTCTCCCCCTCATTTGGTCCAAGTGATTATCCTGGTGATTTTTCACTTGGTTGCTGCTAATGTATAGAGGCTGGTGATTACAGTGTGATTAGAAGGAAAGGTGAAATACCATGTCTAATACGGCGCAGTGGATAATTGGAGGGTGAGCTCAGACATTAGCCAGGTTTGCAAATGCTGTTTTAAGGGGAGTAGTTGCGGAGCGGCTTTGGAAGGCGTGGCTGTTCACATGGCAGGACATTTATTAGCTTGGAATCCGCTGGCGCATTTCTTCGTCCCTCCTTCAGTGATTTGAATACAATGACTGGAGACGGTCCAGGTGAAGGGACCTTGCTGTGAATGTTCGCTTGTTGACTTCCCCGACTCGCCTGCCTCCCTCTCGACGTCTCGCCCAGCCTGGCCTCTCGCTGCCAGCTGCCGGCGCTCCAAAGGGGCTGGTGTGCGGATGTGAGCGGGTGCTCGACACAGAAAATTGGGACGTGTTCAGAGCGTCTGCAACAGCATCGCTCCTCCCTCTTTACTCATTGCAAGCGTATTGATCCGCTTTTGAAGAAACGGCTGGATCTAGAGCTCTAAACCATCCAAATGAGGGATACAGGGCTGAATCAAGGTGTGACACTAGTGCAGTGCGTCAGTCTATCCTGCATGTTGTTAGGGCCAGACAGGGTGTGTGACGGTAAAGACTGTTAAGTACAGGACTTTATAGTGTGTTTGGAACTGATGCATAGGAGCATTGGCTCCATGTGTAGTACAGTATATGAGGAATGCAAGCCAGCAAACATGTTAACAGTGGAATTTACATTATATTTGACAGAGTTAAATGAGCCCTAAGAGTTTGCACTGTTTTCCATCAACACTCTAAATTGGGTTTGTTGTCAGAATAATATGGGTTTTTTTTTATATATCTGCCAGTAGACAAGTTCCAATCTTTCACAATCTGGAGTTTTGCAGCAGCTCCAGAGGACACGCGACTCCTTGACACAGTACTGTAGGTGTACTGTTTTCACTTCCTACACCACAAGGGCTAAGTCCTGTACGAGTTCCTTCTGCTGGCAGTTTCAGTAGCTGTCACCTCACTCCTCCTCCCATACTGTATCCATCATGACCGTCTACTTGTCCGTCTCACACCTCAAAACATCTGTCTCTTAACATTTTGTTGCTTCATAATTCACACGTCACGTCATGATACAAAAGGTTGAGAAAAGGAAAAAAAAAGAGAACATAATAAAAAACACCCCATGTCCATTTTGCTTGGTCTTTACAGTGGATTGTCGCTTGAACACACAGGCTAGAGAGACGCCTCAAACGTTTGCACCCTGTCCAGCACAAACATTAAGAAGTTCAGTTTTTTTTTCCTCTCGTCATTCTTCTTTTCTTTTTTTTTTTTTTTATTCCGTCTGCAGCAGTCTGTTCGTAGCTGTCGGAGAGAGCGGTGACTTGTACATCGTGGTGAGCGAGATATCCAGTGGCTGATACCTTAACATCCAAGAGAAAGAGACTTACGGGGACGTACAGGGTCAAATGAATGTTTCCTCCCCCCGTTTTTGCTCCCTTTTTCATTTACGACTTCAAGTAGTTTTTTTTCTTTTTAAACAACAGCAAAAATTATTAAATCTACATTTTTTTCTAGTCTACTTCACTATTCTACAACCTGGTGCTAAATCAGCATCCAGAGCAAAAGATCAGCCCCTACACTACGAGTCCATGTCTTTTTTTAATACATTATTTCCATTTTCTTTTATTCGTACTTACAGTAGGCCACTGGATATTGATTTAATGACTATTTTTTTACTACGAGTAAATTGTAATACTTGCAGCTACAAGGTATGAGTTTTTAAATATATATTTATATATTTATATATTTATATTCTTTTAAAAAGCGTTTAGTCCTTTGGTCCCTATTTCCTAAGGAATGATGCATGTAAATTATCCTGGATTCTCCTCTTCACTCCTTCTTGTTTTCTTCTTCAATCCAGAGCTTGCCCTGTCACAGAGCACAACACCTGTGTAGGCACAAAAACCAAAATGGCAGCAGGCTGGTGTGTGTGGTTTGTGTGTGTGTATGTGCGTTTCTGTGTGTGTGTTTGCTGCAGTACTTGAGTTGGCATTTGCACGTATTTATACATGTACAAAGTCATTTTTTCATAGTTTTTTTTTAAGGTGTAGCTTCTTTAAATGTGTATGTTTGGTTTGTTGTCTGTGTTTATGTGTGTTTATCTATATCCCGTGTCAGTATGCATGCTTTGAGCATAATGAGTCTATAAAGGTTTTTTTTCCCCCATCATGTCTAAAAAACAGCAGCAAAAACTTGGTCTCTGCAAAAAACCTTCTTCCACAGACGCCAAAGCAAAACAGGGAAAAAAGAGGCATTTGCGAAGAAAGAAAAAACTTAAAAAAACAACAACTCTGGGATCCTTCTCTCAGTCACCCAATCTTTCAGCGGGTTTCCAGCAGGATCAAGGGACCACCCTTCCTTCATGATATGTAGCAGAGCAAGAAGTCTTTGTACTTTTACTGCACTTGTGGAAATAAGGTGTTGTGGCCCTTCATCCTGTGACAGAGAGAGAGAGAGAGAGAGAGAGAGAGAGAGAGAGAGAGAGGGAGGGAGGGGAGAATAAGGATTGGATTCAGTGAGGCTGCGGCAAACATGCTCAGGGTTGCTGGCTCCTGGTTATCACACAGACTGACAGGCACAGCCAACAGCATGAGAAACAGACGGGGAGGAGGGGGAGAGGAGTATGTCAATCAAAACCAGAAATAAGTGGGTTAGAGGTGGGGTGAGAGATTTGTGTTTTAACCATATGGAACAGACATCTACACTGTGACAGCACTAATCCAAGGAACACCTAATTTAAACTGACTACGTCTCCCTGCATGGGAAAAAAAAAACAAGAAAACAGCCGAATGTTGCCTGGGATGTTGTTTCCATTCATCTTATTGTCAATTCATTACAAGCAAAACACCAAAACAAGAAGGAACCAAAGAGGATACGTTTGTGTGTGAGTGTTAATATCATGTAATGACAATAATGATATCAAATTGACAGTTGTCAAAAGAAAACATGTTCATATTCAAAGAAATAGCCTCTAATTAGGATCCCATGAAAACCTAAGCTATCTTCTCCGCTGCCTTTGTGTTGACTCGTTATGCTGCACCGTCACTAAATACGTCCGTGCCGCAGAGTCTCGGATATAAAAGATGTATTTTACAGCCTATCATCCCTAATATGTTGTGAGCTGTGATGTGGGTGAAGAAAGGCTACGGAATCACAGCAAATCACTCTCTGGGAGTGAACATGAAAGGGTCTGACTTTGTGACGGGGAACACGCGCCCAGACGCTCTTTGTTCTACCTTTCCATTCCTGTAAATGAGCTTGTTACCATTTCATAATAGATCTCCTTTTTAGATGTGGGAGCGGGGAGTCTAACTTATTTCCAGTGTGTGCCAAAGCGAGCGCAGCCATTAGCAGCATGAGGCACTAACACTGACGACGGCCACCCTCTTTTATTAGTCACTAGTGGTTTTAGGCGCAGAAGAAACACACAGGAGCTTTAAAATAGATTCTTTCTTTTTCCCCCAAGTAAACAACTTATTTGAAAACATCACAAGTCCTTCATCCTCCAACTCAGACAGATAATGAACAATTTCTGTTCCTAATTTTCTCCACAAGCTTTTGTCCCTCCCCTCAACGCCACCACCTACTTATAGATGGCTCTATAAAAGACACCTGGCAGTTAGGAAGCACGCTCGATGCCAGAAAGCCCTTATCCCTACTGGCTTGCCAACTTAGACATTCCTCCGAGTTCAGTGGAGAGACTACGGGGGGAAGAGGCGCCTACAGGGCTTCTGAGAGAATATGGCAGAAGAAGCTCGATGAAAATGACTAACTCTTATCAGGGTTTGGCCTAGAGGGATAGAAATAAACCCACTTGCAACAAAAGGACCTTTTTCGCTGTGCTGCCTTTTTTTATTTTACAGAGGGAGCAACAATTATTTACCAGCTAATACATAAGTGCTAATTTATCTGGCGGCAAACAACTAAAATATCTCCAACAACAGCAGATAATCACCCCAGGTATTTGTATTTTGTTCTATTCATGCACTGTGCCCATGTTGTACATGCGTGTGCACAGGTCGGCAGTGTGCTGGGCGCGTTTTGGCCACGTGGGCCCGCGGCGCTGCCCGCAGCTCTGCCATGTGCAGCCGGAGTCTTTGCGCTCATAAATAAATAAATGGGATGTGATTTTCATGTTAGGCAAACAAAACAGTCTTGCAGAAGTACTCCCTGTGCAGATGGAATCCACATCGAAGTGGAGTGTCAACATTCGCCTGTGCTCTCGCCATAAACGGCGCAGATTTAATTGGCTGCACAAACATAGGGTCATCTTGGCCATCTCGCAACTACACAGCTGTTGATTGGAGGAGGGAGGAAAAAGGTCCTTTTTGCAAGGAGTGAGACTTTCATAAAAGGAATATATAAATAAAGAGTCTGCCAGTGAGAACGCTGTAGATGTGAGTGTGCAGAAGTAAAGACGTAGAAGATACAGTACATCCATACACATGAACCCCACAAGAAAAAGTAAAACATCACAAGGGCACACGGTACAATAGCACAAAGGGTTAAAGGCCACTTCCAGTTATAGTCAACCAACCAGTCAGCACGTCAGTTACAGTATGTACAACAGGTACCAGCCAGAAAAGGCATCGGTTCACTGCCATCCACAAACTGCCAAGATACAATATGCAGTGTATATATAAATATACATATGAAAGGAGGGCAAAATATAAAGAGAGAGAGTTCAGAGAAATCAACCAACGCCACGTCATGCAACGCAGTCACAGTCCCACCACATGACGTCATCCAAAATAAAATGACACCATGGGTTCAACTTACAGCTGTGGGAACTTGGCCCCATGACAGGAGTAGGGGGAGGGTGTGGCTATAGCGGAGAAAGGCCACCTCACACTGTGATTGGCCGTGTCAGGTTGCCAGGTTGGTGGCGGTGCAAAAGAAGGAAAGAAACAGTGGGATTTTCTCTTCCTTAAGTCAGGATTCAAAGCAACCCTGTTTCCATTAGTTCTCTCACTCTCACTTATTCTGCCTGGCAAATCAAATAAGGTTACTATGGTTATTACCATAAACGTGAAAAAGAAAGAAATGACAAGTTAAACAGGAATAGCAGAACAAATAATCTTTAACACAGCACAAAAAAGCCTTTTCCTGTGCCTCAGTGTGGTGGCGAATTATTCTCAGGCTGACAACATTTGCAGGTTAAAAGTTGAATTGATGTTTTTTATATTCACAAAGATAACCCTTAAGGCAGAAATGCATATTTCAGAAACGTGTCCTGTCTACCGTAATTGGATTTGCCTTGCATTGTTTGCTATGAGGGTGGCTGTACAGTGAGTGCTTCAGCTATTTTTTTTTTTTATTTCCTTTTTTTTGCATTAAGTTTATCTTTAAGACACAGAACGCAATTCCCAAGTAGCAGGGCTCCTGAAACCAGCAGAAGAGAAAACTGTCAGATCAAGTTTTTAATTCAACTTTGGAGTAAAACCATCGGAATTAAAGGGGGAAGGGAGGACTCTGCATATTGAAGTTAGAACCTGAGAGAAACAAACAATTCAAGTTTCATGCTTTCGTTAATATAACCCCTCTGATTGTTTTTATATTTTAGGCTGTAGGACTCACTGTACCGTCAAACAGTAAATTAGAGAACCTTGAAAATAAATTGGTCACGTTTCAAAATAGAACTTCTTTTTAGATTCCTCACAATTTTCTAACAATCTGTAAATCTGCAGCTTTTATAAAGAGACGTCCTAGTACTGTGTCATTCTTTAGTGTTTTCATGGGATTGCTGTTGGTTTTTCATCAACAGAGAAACAGAAGTAGCACACAGAGATGGACTGAACCGAACTAGAGACAAATGAGGACGTAAAAAAATGAACAGAAGTGCAGACACACGTGCAGACACACACACACACACACACACACACACACACACAC
This sequence comes from Betta splendens, assembly GCF_900634795.4. NCBI lineage: Eukaryota > Metazoa > Chordata > Actinopteri > Anabantiformes > Osphronemidae > Betta > Betta splendens. The sequence continues at coordinate 4,498,787 of NC_040883.2, read as the reverse complement.
ACACACACACACACACACACACACACACACGCGCCTCTCTTTATGGAGTGACAGAATGTGATCGTGGGGCATGTCTGGGTCTGGAGACGTTTCAAGTACATCCCCAATGACTGTCCTGTCATTCTGCTGTTGGAGGATATTTTCCATTTGTCCCTCAGTGATGTGCTAAATCACAGTCACCCCCACCTCTCTCCTCTCAGGGAGTCTGCTTTGAAAGCCTGTCTTCAATTAGCGGGACGCGGCTCCATTCAAATGCTATCGGGCAGGGCGTAAAGGCAGCATCTATCATTTGTCTTGCGAAGCACCTTCCATTAATGCCGTCCCGTGGCTTTTAAAGAGTCAGGGCTAAAACAAACAAATGGGATTACGGGCCCTTTATTTATGAACGAGCGTAATCCAGGCTCATGGAGTTGTAATGAAAAGTTGTCCGGCCAATTTGGTGAAGGGAGCATGTGTATTATTTGAGCACTGACTGCTGCACTTTGTAACAAATGGACAATGATTCTATGAATTAAGCCTGACACTGGCATTAGTCTTTGTGGCGCTACTTTTAAGTAAACCTGTGTGTGTATTGTTTAAAGATGACCTTAAAGGCTCAACAGCTAAGTATTGATAAATCACAGCATTTACATTAGCTGTGGTAAGAAATGAATGCTGTACCCAAATTACAGGTGTCAACACCCTCGTATCCTATGGAACTACAGCACCACCACAATATTATCATTTCACAGTATTTTGACACCTTTCATTATCATACAGTATTATTGTTATAATTACATTTTAAATATAGAACTTTCATTAACACTGTACGTTTATATATGTTAAACCATCAGCAGGCCTTGGCGCTGTCTAGCTGAAAGGTTAGTTATTTAAAACGACATGTGAGGACATGCCTTTGGTGCATTACACAATAAATAAATGTGCATGTGAATAACAAAGGCACAATTACCACACTAGCATATTCTTGTGTTGTTTTGTATGTAGAACATTTGCAAGCAAAGACTGAAAATCTGAAAATCAATGATGACTGTTTTAGTATAGAATATATTGGTGAAGCATCACTTGAACTAACCAAATGGTGCTCACTGATGTTCGCCGTCATTATACAAGCCGCATGCTGTTGATGGTGTAAGTGCTTTTCCATTAAGCATCTCTTTTGTTTGTTTATTTTTGTGAGCATAAACTTTCTTTTAGACATCCTGTATCTCCTCATCAGTCGTCTCATAAAATGTTGTTCCAGTGTAAATCTATTCTGTATAACGTGTCTCTCCTCAGCGATTTTTCTATAATTAAAGGCTCCACTGAAATGGCTCCTGGATTCTGCTAAGCAGCTGACAGGAATCTAATGCTGAGCTATTTTAGGCCAGAAACAATTGCTTTCTGGTTTTATGAATTTCTAGCCTAACAACTTGCATCGATTCCCAACGCCGTCCTCAGTAGACAGATAATTATGCACAGCTGGGTATTGATGATGTCATCGGTTTGCACTGGAGCGTCGTTCAGGTACAAATTAGATTTTAAACCCCAGAAGAAACAAAAACAAATCAGTGGAGCTGGGAAGCCTGACAAATTCTCAAGGTTGATTAAAGGAAGAGGGGATATGCAATGAACAACCCAATGCTCTGACACCTTTACAGATAATAAATAAAATTATTCAACAAAATCAAGGCTTTTGACCTGACAACATACATCAAGCCTTGTGGGACCAGAGTCAGATAATGATTACAGGGCCATCATTTTTATTTCCCCTCTAACTGACCTATTTTAGAACAAAGGAGTATAAGTGTATGCATTTCGTATTTTATTAGTCGTAATTTTAAACAATGCGTAGAGGAGAGAGTCTTAGTTTAAAGTGTACGTTATCCATTCAGGTTCTTTGTTTATGGTGTATTATATACTGTAAATAAAGAGTCTTTTTTATATTTACTCTGATAAAGTGTTTTACCTAATGAATACAATGAGAAACTGGAACAGCTTTGAATTCTAAATAACACTAAAATAAAACTTTTTATTAAAGTGAGCGGCGCTGTAATGCACTTTCACGATCACATTTACTGTAGCAGCTGTAGAGCAAAGTGGAAAAATGGATTTCAAACACGTATACCTTGAATGTTACCGTCGTTGTTACTGTACCTGGATATGGACAGCAGACGAGTCAATAAGGTCGGTTGGCATCCTTTGGCCGCTTTAGCTGCACCTTCAGCCTCTTCATGCCTATCTGAAAGCCATTCATGGCCTGGATAGCGGCTTGAGCACTGGATGGGTTATCAAAACTCACAAAGCCTGAGACAAGATCACAGAGCAGGAGGGAGATGAGGATGGAGGAAAATGTATGAACGCAGAATAAAAAAAGAGAGAAGAAGAACAAAATATGAAGGATGAAGTATGGGCGCGAGATGAGAGAGAAACAGGAAGAAGACAGAAGGAAAGAGGAGAACAAACAACAGGCGAGATGAAGGAAAGAAGAGGGAAGAAGAAAACGCTTTTTAGCGCCCAACAATGACACAACAATAGCTCTTTGTTTTCTCTTTTCAGCAGATTAATTGAAAATCTCTGAATTAAAAAGATTACATAAAATACCACAAAGGCTAATAACACAGATATTAAAAATCAAACAAAAGGAGAGCTATTAGAAACCAGGGGGGTTTCTCCAACAGGGAGCGAAACATGAAAAGGTGTTCAAAGATTAGACATGAAAAGGAGGCTCGTGTCGACTTGCAGAGCAAAGCAGCGTCTCCAAATGCTACCTGAGTGTCTGAGGCGGAAACGTCTGACACAAATATCCCTTTGTCTGCGTGTGAGGCCGCGTATTTACATGCACGCGTGTGACTGAGCATGTTCCGTATCGCAGCGAGGAGCAAAGGGCACGGGGTGGGGGCGTCGGGACGAGATGCTCGCAGCAAGGTGTGCAGGGCGGAGGTGCCCGCTGCTCTGAGTTATCACCTGGGTGTCGAGGCGGAATGAGCCCACAGCTTTCAACGCCGGGACTCCTTGCCTCCTCTTATCAGGCTCCGCCGTGATTGACGGCCCGAATTTTCCGCCAGCCTGCTGATTTGATCACACCGCTATGGGTCCAATTTAATTTGGGGGGAGAGGGCAGGCTTTTGTCAGTGCGGGTGAGATAAGGCTGCTGCTTTTACAAACCCTTTAACCAGACTGAGCAGGGAAGAGCCTGTCAGCTGGCAGTGATCCCCCTCCCAAGTCCACATGCACGCACGCACGCACGCACGCACGCGCCCGTGTCGGACTTTAATGAATCGCCATACCTCACATTTACATCCACATGCCAAAAAGGTGATGGGCTGCTGTGGGTCAAAATACAGAGGAAGAGGACGGGCAGAGCCACGCAGACCTAAAAGCCTCAGTCCTTGTACAATAAAGCAAGCGCTTAAAAAATTTTTATAATAAGGTTTCGGTCGTTTTCTCCAGAAAAAGTTTCTGACTGATGTTTCACCGCTTTAATGCAGGACTGGCTGTGTGGAGCTGTGCTGCTCAGTACCCTGAATGCTACCCTGCAGTCTCTGTATCAGCAGAATGTGGCATTGTGGCATGCATTTCCAATAATTAAAAAAATAAACACTAGTTAAGCATCAGGCACACAGCTGGTGACTGGATGTGTGCTGGTCCCTTTATTAAAGGATGTGGCTATGGTGATCGTGGCGTCCTTTTCGCTGTCTCGTTTGTCAGCGTATGTCCTATTTTAGGTTTACGTGTCATTCCATCCTCGAAAAGACCTTTTGAAACTAATTTCGAGCTAAATCCAGCTAATTCCACTTAACAAGGTGAGCTTTGATCACTTTTAAAAGTCAATATTGAGTGACTAAACGTAGAGGATTAAGGGGAATGTTGTTTCCATATATTCCCAGGTTGAATTAAACACTGCTATGACTCTCCTCAGCAGTGCATGAGCAGGGTGTCCACTGAGCCTAATGGATGCTCTATAGATTTTTCATTAAAGCATAACACAGTCTGTTAAAGGATGTAATTCACATTAATATAAGCAGAGTTTTATCTTGGGTTTCTTTTAACCTGTTGTCTTATTTATTCATGGCACAGATATCTGAAGCGCCAGATCTTTTATCAGCACACCTGCACATGTGTCTAATATCAGACCATGTCAAACCAAACAGACGTCTTGTCTGAACTGACAGTGATGCATCCTGTTGGAGTTTGCTCTAAATCCTACTCCAGAAGTACACGCGTTATAGGAATAGACTTCAAGTGCTCCTCCAGTGACCTTTTTCATCATATTAAAATTTCCAGGCTTCTCTGTAAACACTCCATCTCCAAGAGTGATGTCTGATTATCTGCTCTCCGAAAAATCCCAAAATGTAGTTCACCTGTGCTGCGGTGAAATCAGGCCTGAGCAGATGTTGGAACTCGTTTCGTTCCCGCTCTGCTGTGACGATCATTTTGCTAAATCGGTTTTACCTATTATGCTGTTGGTAATAAATAAATATTGGAATGTTTATAGTCCTGAGTAGATTGATCTTCCTTTGTTTGGGCTCCACCAGGCAGAGTAGATGTTCTTGGCATCATTGTGGGAAAGGTCATTTCTTATAGTGTAGCTTCACAATCAGCAGTTGACTAGTTTATTTGTATAGGTGCTCCTACATCTGCATTAGTGAGTCTACGCGTCCGTGAGTCTGCAGTGCCTGTTAGGCACGCGGCCGCAGCTAAACTCACATATTGTGAGACGAATTGTTCAAGTTCTTGGAGGCCTAATAAGTTATCCTCTTTAACGCACCACATCTTCTGCCTAATTTGTTAATTTCTTACAAAAGGGCCCAGGGGCAGCTGCTATAAAAGGAGAGAGAGAAATGAGTGAATAAAACTCCACAAAAGAATCATGGGTTAAATTGTGCTTTTCAGCCAAGATCTTAATTACTAGCTGTGGAAAATAAGCCACTGAGACTGATGAGGTCACCGCCCCTTTGTCCTTCCCCCTTGTTGACTGACAGATAGTGATAGCGAGTGGCATATGTTTAGAGTGGAGCACACAGGAGAGAGAGAGAGAGAGAGAGGGAGAGGGAGACAGCCTCATAGATGTGCCATGTTGAAGAGAAACTGAAAGAAAGCCAATGCTGGGAGTCTCTCTCTCCCTCTCCCTGCCTGTCTCCTGGGTGCTGCTGTCCAACTGAATCAACAGCAAGGCCCACACCAGTCTATTATTATCTCTTTAAGCCCGTGGATTCCACCTGCACCGCCTCCATCCTGATGAACTGGTTTGCTGCGTGGGAGGTGAGGGGTGGGGAGGGGTAGCGGGACACTGCTTAAAGATTTTGGGAGCTCGGGGTCCAGGAAAATGTTTCTTTTTTTTTTTCTTAAGTAAAAGAGGCTGAGTGGCCGAGCAGAAGAAATGAATACTGATTGTATTAGACATGACGGAATAGAGGGGGTGACGTCTAAATAGATGTGTGAAGCAAACGACGATTCCGGATGGAGCTTTGGGTCAGGAGCTGGATGAGCATTTCATGGTGGTGGTGTCAGATGATAATTTGGGCAAAAGCAGTAATAGAGACTAAAATGTGAATTGCAGTTTAAAATAAAAGGAAAATAACCCACATCTTTTATTACTTACCAAAACATTTGCTCTGATTGGTCGCTCTGTCCACAAAGACTTTGGCGGAGATGACGTTGCCAAAAGGCAGGAACATTTGCATGAGCTCTGCGTCGCCGAACTCCTGGGGCAGGTGATAAATAAACAGGTTGCAACCTTCTGGCCCTGATGATGAGAGAAAGACAGCGGGAGGGTTACATGGGATCATGAACAGAGATGTCCAGCGAGCGAGGGACCAACCACAGTAAATGTGGCTGGAAAAAGACTTAATAAAGCAATCAAGTCAATAACCCGAGCAGCGCTGGAGTTGCATGTGGCTCAAATATTAGTACTCTACCTGGCTGTTGTTGAACAAATAGACTATGATCCAATTTCAGGACTGTTGAAACAGTGTTCAGTCGGCTTCCATTTCACAAAATAACTGAATAGACAGGTGGTGGATGACAATTGATGTCATACAGCTATATTTGACTATTGTGCCATATAATATCAACATAAATGTAAACAACCACAGTGAAGCAGAAATAGGGCAACTAAAAGAGAAAAACAGCCAGAGATAAAAAAATAAGACAACGGGAAAAGGAAAAAAAACAGAGGATGATTGAAAGAAAACATGGAGACGGTTAAATTGAGAAACTGTGAGACACGGAGGAGGAGGAGGAGGAGGAGGAGGAGGCAGAGCATTAAGACATAAGCCAAGTTTTTGCCCCAATTACGGTGTGACAGTAGGACTGTCTTCCAATCTCTCTCCATCCCTCCACACTCATCCACCCAGCTGCCACACAGTGTACAGGCCAATCTGGATAAAGGGAGAAATGAACTGGAGAGAGAGAGAGATGTGATGGACCCAGGGACAGTATGCTTGCAGCAGGCATTCACTCCTGTCTCATTGCTCAGGGTGATAGCATGACTAGATGAGACTAGGGCTGGTGAGAGCGCTGATAAGAGGGCTGCAGGGGTGGCTGGCTGTAGTGCTGTTTGGCAAGATAGAAGATACAAACACACACACACACACACACACACACACAGGTTGACTGCAGAGATTTTTTTTCACAGTTCAAAAATGAATTTTAGTTTTGTCTCTTTAGGTTTTGTTTCTTATAGAAAATGCTTTGAAAATTTATATTTTGGAGAGAAAGAAATACCAGCAACAGGGCCACGAGGAAGAAAACTCAATATCAACTATCAAGAGCCTGTTCTTTAGACTTGGTTATAGGGACCGGTAAAATAGCTTCTCAGAAAGGAAATAATGTCATGTTCTGCATTGAGACGGTAGCGATGGCTGCATCTGTGCATTATACAAAGGAATATGCTGTGTTCAAGACACAATGAAACAGCTGATCGGGTTTTGTGATCCTGTAGATTTGAAGCACAGGGTCACAGAGTGCGGCGTCTGGGACTCAACTGTGAATTGATTCAGTGTTTACAGAGAAGCAGGGACTGCCACAAACGAAATGCCCAGTGCTGTTTGGCAGATGCTTCACGTGACAAAGTGAAGCCGTATGGCATTACCACCCGTGCCCGTTTCCTCCATGCAACCGCGCATTATCGCACACATTATAAGATGCGACTGAGCGCACACAAGGTCCCGGGCTGATGCTTATTTCCTACTGTTGCCACAAACTGTTTAGTGGATTAGTGGGACAGTACCGAATTTGCAGTGACGTTCTCACATCAAACTGTCCCTGTGTTGCTGGACGTGTTCACGTCTGACGCTTGACGTGGATTTTGAAGGAGCCGCTCTTAGGCCTCTCACATGGAAATTCTAGCTCACATTGACTTGGAGCTTTAAGGCCTTTTCACCTGGGATGCTTGCGTGTATTACAATATTTAGCAGCAATGTGCTTATTGAGGATATGCACAATGGGACACAGGTTTTATGTAGCTGGTATTAGCTGGATATTAAAATGCTATTTTTGCAGAAGGTGTTGTTGTTGTTAGTTTACAGTGGGAGGCTGAGGCTGAGGCACTCAGGTTTAGGCGTCTCCTGTTTAATGGCAGGGCAGCAGACTATGGCAATGGGCTGAGCCAGACTGGGAGAGCAGCCAGAGCACAGAGGGGGCCACAGGCTCAGCGAAGGAGAGCAGCGTGTGTGCGTTTGCCTTCCTGTGCGTGCTTTTGTCTCTTGCATTTACCTTAGCATGACTTGTGTGCAACTCTTGCGCTGATGATGTCAGTGTTCCAAGAAAAGGATAAGACGCATGTACTGTAACAGCTGCGTGTGTGTGTGTGTGTGTGTGTGTGTGTGTGTGTGTGTGTGTGTGTGTGTGTGTGTGTGTGTGTGTGTGTGTGTGTGTGTGTGTGTGTGTGTGTGTGTGTGTGTAAAAAATCAAAGTCTAGACTTCATTTCGGCTCATCAGAATGACCCCCGTTCACACACACAGCTAAATAAACGAAACCCTTTTTTTCAGGCCACGTTGGAAACACTCATTTTAAGACTTCCTATACTGAATATTAATGCCACTCTGAGCTGTCTCATACAGTAAAATCATATAGATTAATAATTGAGACTGACGAATAGTGTCAAAAAAAAGTGATTTACCTTCACCGTATATCCCAGGCTTTATTACATCTGATGCAGTGGCATAAGAATGAACACTACACTAGGAATGGTAATAAATTATTATGCATGCAGCTAATTAATCTGATGAATATTTATAACCACTTAAACACATTGTAATGGACTGATTAAGCAGTCCAACGCTGTGAGTTTGAATTAGTGCAGTTTTTGAATAATGACAGAGTAACTTTCCATCTCACTGCTAATGTTCTTCTCTTTAAATGGGGAGCCTTTTTCTCACATTTTCCCCAGCCAGCTTTTTCCCTCCCTCCCTAATTCAAAGCAGCGTAGCTACATCAGAATGGAACATGGCAATTATCACCTTTTATCTTGGGTGGGCGCGCTTGCTCGCTCTTACCTTCCCTCTGTTGCTGGGGAATGATGGTTGGTTGCTGGGGGAACGCTTGGCTGATTGGCGCATAGGCGGCAGGGTAGGCTGCTGTTGCAAAGGGAGAACCAGAGTGGAATGTTTTCACGTCTCCATTTTCATATTTGACATAACAAAACTCAAGTCATTATTCCATTGTTCATTTGCATCCTCTAGACATTGAATAAATAAATTGCATTACAGTATGTCTGAGACCCTGGGCTCGTTTTGCTCTTGAATCACCACGCATGGCAAGAAGGAAGACAGCAGATCAACTATGCATGCACAGAAAGACTTATACCATGCTAGTGAGAGCTGGTGTCAGGCATGAGAGGTCTGGGTCATGCCTAGTGTTGGTGGCTAAGGCAGGTTCTAGAGTCAAGATTTTCCCTTTCTGTGTTTTGCAGTACTAACGCACGTAGCCTCACCTGCAAGGAAATTGGCTGTTCGTCTGGCTATCGCTACCTGTCATAGTGTCTGCTGGTGTGACAACCAGAAAGGCAGAGGAGCGAAGGGAGAGGGACAGATGGAGAAAGTGAGAGAGCGCAGGAGATAGGAGAGACGGATCACCTGCGTAGTGCTGGACGCCAGCATAAGCCTGTTGGAGAGGGTCGGTCACTGTTGGACTCTGTGCTGCAGAGATACAGATAGAGAGAGAGAGAGAGAGAAAGGCGGCGACAAGGAGGATTAGGAGTAAGAACGCACGACGAGAGGATGGTCATGACAGATACAAAGATAGAGAAAGATACAGAGGCTATAATAAAGTGCAGGACAGAAATCGGCGTACTGTAGGTGAGCGCAACCATTGGGGGGTGAGATCACATACAGTACAAGTGGAAGGAATTTAGGTTGTCATGCCACTCGGTTCTTCAGAATGCCCGTTCACCCCAGATGTTAGCATCAAATATTTACAGCATGCCAAACAAACCACTTTGTAGTTCATTACAGTTGCAGCTGCTTTTGCATAATGCAGAGACGGGTAGTGTGTGTCTGTCAGTTCTTCAGGAATCAGTCCCAGACAGCATTAAGAAGCCGAGGATGGGCTGAGACACATCAAATTAACCATAATGGACTGATGGATGAACTGATGGATTCATCATGATACCGAGGCTTGCTGCTCAGAAATGTGCCAAAGACGCTGCTGATTGACCCTCGAGCCGTAAACGCTGCAGGTCTGATCAGAAAAAGATGTGAAGTAAAAAGGACTCCTGTCGGAGTGTGATATAATTCAGTTTGTCACGACTGACATGTTGAAGTTGCTTTGTGACAATTATATGATGTTCACGTTCAGATGAAGGGCAACGCTTGAGAATAATCCAACGCACATCACCATAGGTACAAGCAGCGAGGCGAAGTCGGAGCAAACATATCCTCCATGTAAACTTGGACTGGCTCACCTGGGTAGGGATGAATACCGTTGGTGTAGATGGGCTCAGAAGTGGGCTGTCCGTTGCTCTGAGGCGGGAGGGCGCTGAATCCATTGACCCCGATGGGGGTGGCTATGCTGGGCACGGCTGTGGCAGAGATGCCCGGAGGTGTGCTGGTGCCTACAAATAGACAGCGCGTCACGCCAGGAACCGCAGGGTGCGCTTACTCCAGAGTAGGAGTGAGAGCTGTATTTGAAACGAGCTGTAACACACTTCCTTCTATCCTCAGATGTTGCTTGACCGGCAGTTATGGTACAGTTTTGTTGGCACCAATTCAGCCTGAACTACGTTAAAGTACATTTCATGTGCACAAGGCTCTCATTAACCATCCAGGTACAAAATAATAGGTAGCACTCACATATTTTGCACATACTTCTCTCATAACTGTACTTTTGAAGACACAATAACCACCTAGAACAGGTGCCATAACGTGCTTAAACCCTTTGTCTCTTTCCTCTTTGTGCTGAACTTCTCTGTCTCTCACCTTGTCAGTACCCTTTTGCATCAATAGATTTTTATTATTTTTCTAATCCAAGTGAAGGGCATTTAAGTCATGTAGGATTATGTGGGATAGGCATTACCAGGTATGTGTAGGCCTGTGGATTACAAATGCCAGGTGCAGCGTCAAGCCACTTTATTTAATACATTTGCAATGACCCTGCCTTCAGGCGGCCTGCCTACTTAGTGTCGAGCCATCAAAGCTCCTCCTGACAAGGGCCAAAAGGATAGTTCAGACTGGGGTCCGGGATTATCTCGCACAAATCTTTGCTCTTATATTGTATAAGCCAAGGTCTCTGCATCCAATGTCATCGGATTGGCTGCGTTCCCAGAAAACACACAGTGTCACAGAGGGAGAGAAGGAGCGACAGACAGAGCGCAAGAGATAATGAGAGAGAGGAGGGACGAGAGACTATAATGTGGCTGCCGATGAGTGTCAAGAAACACTGTACTCCCATCATGCCTTACTCCCTACTAGGCTTCACTTTCCTTTATGCAACACTGGCAAAGTCTTCTTCAGCCCAGAAAACCGAGCCTACGACATCTTAAAAATATAACAAGGGCAAAAGCAGAAGTAGCTAGAATGAATATATTAGTACGGCTTCGATAATTCTGGCTAATGATGAAAATGGACAGAATTGAGAAATGAAAGCCCTGCTGTGTGTGTGTGTGTGTGTGTGTGTGTGTGTGTGTGTGTGTGTGTGTGTGTGTGTGTGTGTGTGTGTGTGTGTGTGTGTGTGTGTGTGTGTGTGTGTGTGTGTGTGTGTGTGTGTGTGTGCGCGCGCGCGTGCGTGCGTGCGTGCGTGCGTGCGTGCGTGCGTGCGTGCTAGTGCGCCAATCTCTTTGGCTTGTGTGTGTGTGTGTGTGACTCTTCTACCCATTAGTTGCTTCCTGTTCCTTCGTACCTGAGGATGGTGTCATGGGAGTAGCCACCAGACCGTTGACATTGAAAGCTGCCATTTGCTGCATTTGCGCGGCAGCGATGGCTGCCATGGGGTTCAGGTAGGACCCTTGTGTCGCTGCCATCAGGGCGGCTTGCTGTTGCATCATCTGCTGTAGGATTAAATAGCAGTGGGGAGAGAAGGATGGAAGGAAGGGCAGAAAAGGAAAGGAGGGTGAAATAGCCGCAGGACCAGAGCATGTTTACTCTCACATCTCTGTTTGTTTGGCCCGTGCCTTGTTCTTGAACAGAGTGGCCTTTGTTGCCCTGCAGCGTTGCTTCGCAGCAGCCGTTAACGCCAGACTGGCCTTGTGCTGGTTCACACTGACACAGGATGAAGGCTCTGCGCTGAATATTGCCAAACTATGTACGTATCTGTATGTGTCGTGCATGTGCATATGCGTGTGAGAAAAAAGGGGGTGTGCATTGGCGGAGTTAGTGGAGCGATTGTGTGTGAGTAGGCGATTCTCACCTGTCACGGTGAGTTGCTAGCTACCGCGTGAGTGCAAAATCTCACAGACTCTGGCTGTGACTTTCATGTGTGAATATGAAGTGGGGGTGGGGTGACATGGAAAGGTGTGTGTGTGTGTGTGTGTGTGTGTGTGTGTGTGTGTGTGTGTGTGTGTGTGTGTGTGTGTGTGTGTGTGTGTGTGTGTGTGTGTGTGTGTGTGTGTGTGTGTGTGTGTGCGTGCGTGTGTGCGCGTGTGTGCGCGCGGGGGGTAAGTCTGCGATGACGTCTGCCTGACTCGTGTGTACAGTAAGTAGAGGGAATGCTTGGTTTGGCAGTAGACATTACAGGCACAGTCATTAAAACAAAGTGTTGAACATACATGATACACATCATCTGTGGACAAACGGAGGAAATGAACAGGGCACAGGATAAAAAGCCGTGCAGCACCAAACAGCAGTTTAACAGTGTGAATCACTGAGGGGCTTCGCTGGGAGTGTCACATGCCTGGTGGGAGAGATAGTGAGTTCAAACCTCAAACCACAACAGTTTTGTTTTCATTTTTTAAAGCTCACCGTCTCCTCCCCCGCCGGGCTGAGACTTACAGCGTGAGAGTAGGCGCCATAGGCCCCAAACTGGATGGTCATGGGACTGAAAATGCCGAGCTGGCCGGCCATCTGGTGCATCCTGCGCAGGGTCCTCTCCTTATCGGTGTCTGCAAACTTGACCACCAGACTCGACGAGGCCCCCTACGAGCACAGGGGGTTCACAGGGTCAGTGGAGACGCACAGGATTAGGAAGGAGGCTTGCTGCATAACCTTTGGTATTACTAAGCAGGGGTTTACAATTTTTTTAAATTATATTTTTATATAAACCAAACATTTAAAGAAGGCTTTGCAGTGGGTTAACGTCTAAAGAAGAGCAAAATTAATTTGAATATAATTAGTCTCAGCCATGTTTTACTACCATGGCAACCTAGAATTGGCTGGTTGTGCAGATTGCACCTATCGCTTTAGCGAAGCATCTCGCCAATCAACAGATGTTTGTTAGCTACAGCCAATGTTGAGCCAAAGTGAGAAAGGTCTATTGCTCACGTTAATGTGTGATGCTTTGCTGATATATGAACAGACACTAACCCAAATACAGGCCATTTAGAAACAAGGTTACTAGGTGCATGCATTAGATTCCCATGTTTTATTGTGTGGTTAAAAATAGCATTTTGTGTGCGTTTCCCTTGGGAATTGACCTACAACAAAATGTTGTACATAATAGCTGGTAGAACGATTCTGAGTGCATCACCACAAGGGAGACACAGTGGTGAACATGCTACGTTATCTGATGGCCAGCGAGCGCTACACTTTAACCTTCAAAACCTAATAATTCCAAGTCACCGGAGCCAGTGGAGCTGAATATGCAGGCAGCTATGACTGCAGTCATTTAGCTGTCAGCAATAAATGGAGCAGAGTAGTGAGTGATATTTGCTTTTGTGAACTTTCCAACTCCACTGTATACACTGGGAATGAACTGTGATCCTAACCAGATCCCACAGGAGTCCCAGTCCCCCCACTGGTGAAGCTCCACTGAATACGGTACTGGGTAATTAGGTCTGACAAAAGCCTTCGGCATGTGGAGGGCGAAGTATTGACTAATGGCTCTGCCTTATGGCAGATATAGTTCCGTATTGATGTCCATGCTCCTGAGTTTGCATCCAATTAAATCATTTGAGAGACAGAGACCAGAGTCAGTTCCTCGTGTGACATCCAGGCAAGGAGAGCAAGGGGAGTGAAAGTGTGTGAGTGAAAGACAGAGAGACAGACGTAGAGAAAGAGAACGGGGAAGAGGGGGCTGTCAGGCAGAGAAGGCAGCCGCAGACACTGTCAAGAGGACCAGGCTCCTATTTAATTACAGGCAGTGCATGCTGGGAAAGAGCATGGAACACCACCAGGACAGAAGGACACAGGCAGCCAGGGGCCAGTCAGGATATGATTAGTAAGATCATAAAAGCAAAGACACGGGGAGAAAAGGACTCCATAATCACAACCTGGATTCATCTCTCACAAAATGTCTCATCTTGACAGGGTCAGTACAAATCCAGGCTTTGATTTAGATTTCCATATTATGTTTGGGTGTATGAAATGTGACTGAACTGCAGAGGCCACAGTGACGTTTAAGTGCATGAATGTATGAGCTCCGGCGTTTAAGGAACTGGAGGCGACATGAGCTGCTCTCGGGGTCCACTCGGCTCCTCGTGTCACTGAAGCGGCGCTATCCAAACAGAAAATCTCACAAGCAAACAGTTTTGTTTCCCACAAAGTGCATATTTAGATACAGAACAAACAGACCTGGCCTCGCCGTGGAGCAGCCTCACTTGACGCCACCTCATGGTAATTCATGCCGGAATGTGTCCTGTTTTTCTAAGCGTTTCATGAAAATTTAAACAGGGAGCGCTAAGCGTGCCATCGCGAGGGCAGTTCGCAGGGGTGGTCGTGTGCTCGGGGGTCTGGTTAGTCATGGCTGCTGCAGCAAACCTTACATAATTCCTGCTTATATATATTTATCCCGCCCAGTCACCATTTTTAAGTCTTCATCCCTCCCCATAGCAACAGGTATTTTGTAACTAGACCATTTTGCGATTTTCATAAATAAAAAATGCTGCGCATAAGTTGTTGTGGAAAGTTTTCTGAGAGTGTGCTGGCTGCAGATAAGTGAGAAGTGTCTGGGGAGTGAGGGAAGGCATCAGCTTGGACCCCAGGGACAGTGCATCTCAGATGGGATCCTATCAGAGCCAGCCAGCACCCCACCTCAGGCCAGAGGAGACCCATCTGCTGCTTCTCCCCCAATGCCATTTCAATTAGTTAAACCAATACCTATAGCAATTTCTTCCTTCCTAATTTCATTTCTTTCTACCTCGTGACCTTTTTCAGTTCGCAGCTCTGTGGGCTGGTTGCGAGACTGGTCTGATGGATTTAATGAGGCTGCCACTTCATCATCCTCCAGTGTCAACATATTCCTTCACCATTGTTGCTCAGGTCTGGACACAGCAAGGGGGCCTGGCATTTAGATCACATTCATCGTTCTCTTTGTGTATCCACATACTCTTTTATGTCTTTAATACCCAATGAAGAGTACACTGTAAGCATTAGGACTGTAAAAGCCTCAGGCTGCCTGTGCTCGCTGAGCCGTTGCTTCAGATGAGGCAAGTCTGGCCTGGTCTGGCTTCTCCCAGCAGAGTCCTCTGCTTTACATGACATCACAGGAGGAGACCCAGTCTACAGTGTCTGCGCCGAAAAGTCTTGGCAGCAGCGCTAAAGCGCTGCAACAGCCTCTGCAAATGTTGTCAGCGCTGACACCCACAGCCTAGGTTTTCTGACGTTCATGGCATAAAAGACAAAATATTCCTCCCAAAAAAAAAACAAACAAACAAAAATTCTCCCTCTCATGTTCACCCTCACCCCTGAATAGGAGAGTTTCATATCCTCACATCTGAAGCAGGTGTATTCTCTCCAGATTCAGAGTCTAATCAGAAAAGGCAGATTTCAGAGTGTGAGCCCCCTCACGGATCAAGAGTTGCCATGCGCATAGAAAGAATAATATGTGGCCAGGTAATGAAGGAACAGGTGGCATCAGACAACAGGCACTGGATGCAAAGCAGCCACTGCTCACTGGTAGCAGAAAATCACAAGCTGACAAACAAACAAAATAATAACCTCCAACCGCAGGACTCCTATACCTGGAGAGAAAATGAATTTGCTGAATTTGATAAGGGCCAACAGGGAGCCTTCACTTTTGACAGGTACAACTAAGGAATTTGTCATGGGTTCAAAAACTAATCTAATTTCTTGAGCAACACACTTGACTCCTGAAAATCTCCCGTATTGGATTTTGTGCAGGCCACGAAATGTGTAGACGGAGAAATACACAACGGTAATTGAGGGATTACAAGTCAACTAAACCAGTGAAACGGCATTATGCGCTGATGTGTGCATTACTGCGACACAAAGACAGCGGTGGAGTCTACCAGCAGGTAAACACACACTCCAGCTCACAGAAATATAATACAACAACATGCTCAGTGAAGGCAAATCGGTCATCTTGAAAGGCACTTAATGATCATTTAGTAACACTGTACGCTGAAAAGCTCCCGTTTTTCTCCATCACTGGCGTTTTGCATAGCTTGACATACTAAACTGAAGTTATTAATTGGGAATTTCTTAGAAATTAATAGAAAACACTAGAACAAGTTTGTTTGGTAATTGGAGGAACCCCCTGCGGGGCCCGTGTTGGACTCTCTGAACCTCGCTACGTCTCTGCTAGCCTCATGGGAGGACTGTCTCTCATTAGCCGCGGATGATGCTGTCTTGGTGTGGCCTTGCTGTCCACCACATACGGCTGCAGCTGCCGCGCGCACGCGCGCACGCCGCGTCGAGCCAAAAGACACCCAAGAAAAATTATGCCATTAATAATAGTATTTTCACTTGTCGCACACCGTAATGCTACGTTGTGTCCATAAATAACGCTTGTGCCGTAATGAGATGAAAAGCACGAGTCCGTGCAGTTTGTTGGCTACAAAGTCCGCCGAGGCTCTACAATAGCTTCACGTGGAGTTTGATGCATTTTGTGTTACAGTGACAATGTTCTCTGGCTCGGACTTATCTCTCATTAATCCAGAACTATAGTATCACACGCGCGCGCACTCGTCGCTGCCAGCACCGGCGAGCTCCACAGGTCCTGTCAGCCACGCTGTGACATCGAACATGACAATGTCTGCAATTTGCTGGGTGCTGTCTGCCTGCCCCTGGCTTTGCCATTTGAAGTTTTGCCACCTGTGCCTCTGCAGCCCTACTGTAATTCAACAGCTGAACCAGCGAGAGTGCCTGTTCCGTGCCCAATCACCTTTTAAGTTAATTTTAGAAGCACCTGCAATCTGCAATAAACATCAATTAAATCTATGACCCGATCTATCAGCGCATGCCCTTTGGTAACATCCCTTGCCCTTAAGCTTCATTAAAGCCTTTCATTCTGGGCCAGCGTATTTTGGAGCAGGCATTATTTATGGCATGTGTGTGTGTGTGCCAGGTAACACAGATGCTGCAGCGAAAGCATTAAGAGAGAGAGAGACACACACACACACACACACACACACACACACACACACACACACAGGGAGCTACAACTCTTTGTTCAAGGTTCATCCAGACTTCACAGCTGGCAGCCCACTCTCTGAATCCTGCCTCCTGTTAGCCTGTTGTTGACGACATGTGGCAGTGATATTATCCAAATTAACTGCATCCCCATCGGTACCAAAGCCATAGTTGGATACTAATAGCCACCTTGCCTATTAATCTGAGAGGAACTTGGATTTGGGGAGAATATGGTAACAGGTGCAGGGATAGAGGAAGAGCGACATGGATGATATAGCTTATTAATGAACTTCAACGTGGCTCTTGATCTGCCCCGGGTCTGTTTGGGGCTCCATATGTTGCATTGGACAGTTCATTTGGAGCAAACTTTAGGTGACTCAGGAACTCAACCCAAGGCAACTTTGCCTGGAGTGCAACAGACAAAAAAGGCAGCGCGAGTCACGTTTTAGATCTGTACGAGATCAGTCTCTCCAAGTCCAAATATGCAAATCTCCTGGATGTAAACATATTCTCTTCATCGAGTCAACAAGATAGTTTGAGTAGTAGGTAAATATCTTGATTATAATCAGATTTTAGTAAGTGGCCTGTCATAATTGTGCATGATCAGTATGCAACGTGATTACTGTTTGGCTCATGGCCCACTGCTTATTAAATCCTGACCCTTGTGGCTTACATGCCAAAAAAAGAGTGGTCTCTAATGTGCACAGCAAACACACACGGAGTCGAAGCGACTCCACCACTTATTTTCCTCCCTCACTACTTCAATGTAATGCAAAATGAGGATGCATCAAAAAGATGTGTAAATTACATCTGGCTTCCAGGACGGAATCTGGCTGCCAGGAAGCGTCCGTAAATATTTATTGCGGAACATCAGTGAAGTGTGTGAAGGTGCGGATTTGTGCCAGAAAAACTGTGCGCTCACGTGTGTGTCCAGCTGTGCAGCACTCGGCGCCTATACACTAGTAACTGGCTGCCTCCTAATTCATCATCTCTTTTACTGAGGCTTTGGTGACCTTGTTTAAGCCTGACAGAAACATTTTCAATTGTTAATGAACTGCAGCCTGACAAGAGTTACTCATCCTGCCTCCAAACAAATGCTGTTGAGTGCAGCTCATAACTGCGTCGCTGTATATCAAGCCGCAGCAGCACACTCTTATATGGCTCCCACAGTTTCTTGTAAACTTCTAGCTACTGTATATTCTGCACCGCTCTAAACATGTTTACGTCTCCTCCACCGTCCACACAGTCAATATGTGTCTGCAGCAGAGCTACGGGAACAAACATGGATTTGTGTCCACTATCTATTACAAATATGGAATTTATTCTTATGCACCACAATATAACAAAGCATTATCATAGCAAAACTAGTATCCAAGTCCTGAGGAAGTGGAGGGATACAGTTTAAAAAGGTAACTGGAGACTGACTGAAACCAGGACGTGGAAATCCACCTTAACTCTTGTATGCTTTTTAATATCATTAACATGCAGTGTTCTCGTTAACATCCGTCTCTTCTCATCTCCTAATACTTCGTCACAGTGTTTAAATTTAGCATTTTGAACAGAACGTCACCCCCTGACTGGAGCCACACTGTCACATTCGAACTAGCTGTTCTTTCCTGTTTTGCAGCATGAAGCTACAAAAAATAATACAAAACACAAAGTCAGCACCTGCTACTATCTATCTATTGCATTGCATTTCTCTGCATTTATTGTCACTCACAGTATCCATGCATACATTTAGGTAGACATACAGTACAGCATTTATTTGTTATATACAATAAATGTGTTCTATTGGGAGGTTAGAATCTCCACAATCTGCATAGAGCGTATCAAACTCTGGCCTATCTCTGTAGCTGTTCTAATGTTGCTCAAGCAGCATATACGGTGTCAAAAGTTAAACTGTTTCTGAAATAACATTTCTTGGGCCAGTAACTCAATTAGATTGCTTCAGCAAGATGATGACACACTGTCACCCAGTGTAAAAGCCACTACTTTAAAGTAGGGACGGTTTCCTCTTTGACATGGTGGACATTCAGCACTGTACCAAGAAATAAAAGCATATACAGATCTACATACACTGGATTTAAGTTTCCTATACCATGTCCTGCTTCTAGCTGGGCGTTTGTTAGCTACAGTAAATGTACCACATGAGTCATTCTCCCTCCAAAGTAACACTATGAAATGAAGAGTAACATTTAAAGAATAAATATTTTTGAGTTTTACCAAATCCAAATTTAGATGATTTTGTTTGTTCATTTCAATTTGAGTGTTCTGTGCTGTTTAATGATTCCATTATAATTATCAATAGTAATTTATCTAAGATGCCCAAAATATCATCATGATCAGTGATTACAAACTGTTCTGCATATGCACAAATCTTTTTAATTTTTGATTTCAGTTCCGGTTAATCTAAGACTATAATATAAATAAGACTTGTAAGTATTTAGCAGATGCGATCAAATGTTGGGATACAGGGAAGGATTCAGATGTGGTGCACATTAATCATGTCATGTCTATGTACTGTATGAGCATAAATATTTCTTATCAGTTTGCTCATAGTAGTAGTTTAAATAGCTCAAGAGCAAGGTGGATATTGAGTGATAGAGAAACTGCAGCTATGTGCTGACAATGGGAATCTTTTGTGTGATAAAGACATTATGATGCACAGACATAAACATAAATAAAAAATATAAAGTAAAAAAAATTTAGTTATTCTGGATTTATTTCTGTTTGTTTCCCTCATGTGCTGTATGTTATGAGATTAGAGTTCTAAAACCATACATGAAAAACGAACACTTTTCAAAACAAGCGACAGGACGCAGTCTAAATGTCTGCCAGTGTTTGCTGTAAACCTTAACCCAGCCTACCCCAACTAATTCATAAAGCCGCCACCACAGGGAAAACAGCTGGCACAAATAGCCACGCAAAGTGGCAGCACATCACACGCGCCTTCATAGGGTGTTACTTACAGGCATAGTCTGTCCACCGTGCAGGCTGTTGATGGCGGCCTGCGCTTCTGCGTGGCTGGAGAACTTGACAAAGGCACAGCCTGCATGGACGAGGGAAGAGAGAAGCAGAACGGAGGCAGCAGCATCAGTGAGATGGCCTTGAATGCGGGCAAGAACACAATTCATTACCATTGTTTTCATGTTATCTGGTTTGTAAATATATTCTGCCATGTGTGTGTTCAGCGCATAACTCTGAATAAATCAGTCTAATTGTAGTGAAGGCATTAGCTGTGTGGAACATCCTGTCCCTCGCCCATTTCTAATTCCACCCCCTCCACTTTGGAGCATGGAGCCAAGGCATTTACTATCCTGACTTGTTTGTGATTATTAATCTGTTTAATATTTACACATTGTGATTTGTGTGCAGTCACTCATAAAAGAGATTATGATGACAAAGGCATAGTATTATAATCTGCCTATCTAACCGAATCTTTGCACGCACATAATTTCAGACGGAGGGGTCTTTGCTCAAGGGGCATTCAAATCATCTTAAATCTGTTGTGTTGTTAATGCACAAAAGGGAAAGTCAACATAGGAAAGTTGGCCGTGAGACAGATGAACAGTTCTTGGCAGCCGCGCTTTGGAGCCTCGCCGCGTTAACATTTCAAACGATATTAACCACGATTCGAGCAGATAATATTAATTCACAATATGTGTTTTGGAAGCGCACTGTTCATACAATAACCACGTGAGGAAGTAGTGCGTCACTGTGTAGGCACAGACACGCAATGAGCTACAGTGACGTGGAGCGAAAGTGGACTAAAATACAGTGGATCTGAAATTTGGTCATTTTCCAGAGGCCATTAAATTAAACAGGAGCTATTTCTCTACGCTTTATGGTCGTCATAGACTGCAAGAGGTATTCTGTTATGTCCTATTCTTATCCTTGCCTTCAGGTAGCTCATGTGTTAAGTCAAGAGATACCTAATTAACAAACTCGTGGATTAATTCCTCCTCCTTTTCATTAATTGAGTATCACCAGTGTCTAAGACCTGGGTTCAGCGCCTGGCTTCTCCACAACTGCTGAGACCCGCAGTATTTAAAACGCTTACATGTGTTCATATACATTTATTCACTCTGCGTTCCCACAGGAGTCATGATGATTCATTTAAATTACAAACAATGATAAGTGGGCTCCGGAGAAGTTCTGGCTGTGGAAGCAACCCATGCAGTTCTACAGTACATCCTATCCTTGCCCTCCCGACAAACAAATTAATTATTACCTGACAATCTCAGAAAGACTTAACTTGGGGGGGGTCCATGCATTGTGTGCACAATCAAAGGGGGACAATTTGCGTGTACCAGAGGCTTTCCAATGACATTTGAACCACATAATAAATTGCAAACAGTGGATGTTTGGCGAGTAGTACATTAAAGACCATGTGTTTTCCGTACTGTCAAATACCCTTTGAGCTTTATAGATGTGCAGAGGGAAACAGATAAGTCAAAGAATCCTTTGATTCTGTCACAGCACTCTCGCACCCATTTTACTTCACTTGAACGCCCCTCCGGGTAGAGGCTGCAAAGGTCTTTATTTGTCCGAGTGAAAAGCTTCAGCGCCGTGTGCCATTTGACTGCAGCTGTCTTTGAAGGAACAGACGCATTTAACCTTTGTAGTTGAAATAGTAAGAGAGGGTTTGTTCTTGCAAAAAAAAAAATAAAAAATCATTTGGTTTTGTAAAGCGAGGTATCTTGCTGGTGGTTCCCTAACAAGGCTATCAGATATTATGCCAGGGTCCCAGTGACCCCGGCAGATCGGCACGGAAAGAAATGGTGAATACACGGGGCTTGGCTAATACCATCGTTGACTGATAGAACATACAATGCTCTGAAAAGGAAGCGATGCGACCGTGCTTTTCTTGACCAAAAAAAGCGAGAGAGAGAGCACAACATTTCAAAAAACTGGAAGTGCTGGAGCGTCATAAATTATAGTGAACATATGAGTTCTTGAATTTGATGGCTCTGAATAAGTTGGGGGGAAAGGAAAACGAGAGATTGTATTGCTTTCAAGAGAGAGGATCCGCGCCGCCTTTTGAATTCCCGGGGTAATAATATGTATGCATGAATTCCATTCCGCTGGATTGGTGACATTTATAACACAACTTAATTATAGACCTAAAAGCCATCTCTCTATTATTCCTGACAATTCGGGGATCTATTCAACTCTGGCAGCAAGTGTTGCACTTTGAAAGTACTTTGAGGAGCAGCACCATAGAGAGATGGATGTTAAACTTCTCGGCCTTTTTATTGGGTGAAGAGGGGTGCTGAAAAGCCTCTGAGTAGCATACATTTACATCAACAGGGGACAAAGCCTCCATCATGGAACAGATAGCACTGTCAATTTCAAGGTCTGTCTCATTCAAATTAGGGGAACCTCATCCCGAGCGAGGCGGCTGGCACAATAATTTGCCGTAACATCCCGTAATGATTGCGTGGGACTGTTGCGCAGTGAGTGATAGGGCCAGATACCTATATATGAGACCTTTGTCTGGTGGTAGCATTCGTGGTTAACATTATTCCACAGTTTTCCATTTCATGGCAGGCAAGAAAAAGGGGATGATCGCGTCAGTGATAACGGAGACAAATACCAGCACAAGAAATATATGGCACGGGGAGGTGAGGAGAACGAAAAGGAGTTGATATGTGGAGTACAGGTGGGTGAAAAGGAGTGAAGGCGTGAATGAGGGAGAAAACTAGTTCCTGTCTGACAGCAGCATTGGCCTTATTTCATTTTATGTGCTGTCAATCAGCTTGAGGCATCTGAGACAGGAAGAGGGAGGGAGAGAGAGGGGGTGAAATAGGAAACAAGGTTGGGAGAAAGAGAGGTGGTGAGGTTGGTGGGGGGGGGGTACGAGCAATAGATCCAGGATTAACAGCGAGAGAAACAGATAGAGATACTCAGATACTGTAGGTGCACAGTTCACTTTAACCGTCCTCTCCGTTTGATATATCAGCTGCCTTTCTCTTGCCCTCCACGCATCACACGTTCACATGCCTCATGCGGGAGATGAAATCACAGTCGACAGACACAATGAAGGGTAGAGCTTCATCACTGGCGTTATCGCTTTAAATATGGAGGAGCCGCTTGCATCAAAGGCCGTTGGGGGAGCCGTGTGCACTGTCAGAACGATCCTCACTGCACTGTACATGTCATAGCCGCCGTTAATTTGCCTGCTTTCTACCCATTAAACTGCACACACGTCATTTGAGTATTTTTCCAAATTATAGGCTGTTTGTGAATTTAGGAAAAGCCACTGAGCGACAGCAGAGACGTCCAGAGTCTGGCTGCTTTATTTAAAGTAGGACATTATCGTCCAGCGTCGTCTCTGGGGAGAGATGATGGGAATGTGGGAAACAAACATGATTACACCCCTCCACTTTTCAGATAACGGGAAGAGGAGGACGTCGGCTGAGTGCGCCGAAAGACAAGGTGTTGGAAGATGTATTTGTTGGGTACGAGCACAGGGTGAGAGGAGCCGCCGCGACGACGTTCGGGAGGGGAAGAAGAAAAGGGAGTGAGATCTCGAGTGGGAAGAAGAAAAGGCTGGAGAAATGGAGAAAGTAGCGAGAAAAGGGAAGTGGGAGGAAGGAGGTGTCGAGGCACGGTGACAATGAGGTATGAAAGAAATGCTAGCGAGACACATAAGAGGAGGTGAAAAGTGTATAGCTGTAGGGGAGGATGAGTTATTCAGGAGCGCGGAGTGGATGGCAGACAGCGCGGCTGGGAGGAATGTAAAGGCCGTGATCACAAAGAGAGGCAGCGCATGTGCATGGACAGTCCGGCCCGGTCCGGTCCGGTCCAGACGGGGGGGCAAAAGAGTGGGACGGTGTTTGGGCTCTGACCCTTACTGGCCCCATCAGGCCCTCGCAGGACGGTGCACTCCTCAATCTGGCCGAAGGTCTCGAACAGCCGCCGGACGTCGTCCTCGCTCTGCTGCTTGCCAAGCATTCCCACAAACAGCTTCCTGTCTTCTGGATGGGAAGAGGGGGGAGGGAGGGAGGGGGAGGAGGGGTGGAAGAGAAGAGAGAACAGACAAATGCTACAGCTGATGACACCGTTCTGCTGAGCTGAGAGGAACTTGTCCAACCCCCCCCCCCCCTTTTATCGCTGTGCTGAGCCTGAGCTGCTGCCGCTGCTGCTGTTATTGTTGTTGTGTAGTGTGCCGCCTCATGCTGGGATGGGGGGAGATGTATTCCTGTTTCCAGTGAGCTATTCAGGTTCGCAGCAGCGATGTTTGATACAGGTGATGTTTTGACTGTTGTGACTTTTGGGTCCAAGTAGAAAGAGAACACGAACGTTTTGCGTAGGAAGACGAACCATTAGATTCGTCTGCGTGCGTCAGTTCATTCAGGCTGACGGCACCGCGCTTTTACTGTACATCCAAAGTCTATAATTATGGAACACATTGCATGGAATCAAAGCTTTAAAGCTCTGATGTTTCTCCAATTTTGTAAATTGTTGTTTTTGTTATTTCTTTATTATAATTAAGAGATTTCATTTTCTCCGTTTAGTTACAACCACTAAGGTAGTTTTTGGAATTTGTCTTTGTGGCGTTGGCAAAAAAGTATTGCTAAACATTTTAACAATGAAAGCTACAAGGTCTAGTTCTCATGCCCTGGAACAAAAGAATGACAAAGTACAACCGTTGGTATATTATGTCTTATAAAATATGAACCTGACTTAAGTACTTCTGTAAAGTGCGTGATGGCTTAATTAGCCAATTTGAAATCAGTGCTTTATATGAGGCATGGAAATAAAAATCCTACATGATGATGTAAATCAATACTATTTGAAAGCTTTGTCCTGAGCAGGAAAACGCTACTGGTGAGTGGCTCAAACTTGGCTACATCCATTGATTAATGGGTTTTAGAATGTGGGCTTTCATTGACCACCAGCCTTTTCCAGTTTCCTGACCAGTATTCATCCAAAGAGGCGTTGACTATGATGTTACTCCTTAGATTTGTAGGGCAGATACACTTACAGTTACATCTTCACATTAATGCATGACCTCCGTGGAGGCACTCCAGCTCAGATGTATGGGCTCTATACTACAAAGTTTGGGCCACTCAGGAAGCTGGATTTCTCTAATTAATCTTCCTAGTGCCCTGGCAATAGACAGCGTATTCATCTTCTTTACATCTTTTCCATTATGCATCTCCTGTTTCACCGTGTTGTGGAATGAAATGGCTACTAGCAAGAACCCATCGCCAGAACTGATAGAAAGTGGCAGGAAGAGGAAGAGGAGTTTATTGGAAATGACACTGTTGATCTTCACTGTGAGTCATTTGACTGGTGAGGAGCGGGGAGGAGCGGAGGGCAGGAGCATCACCTGGGCCCCGACAGATGTGACGCCTCCTGTACCTGCCAGGCCCCATTAGACGCAGCTGTTCTAAAAATAAAGCACCAGGGTTTCCTTTTCTTTTTTTGTCTTTGCAGTGGGGGAATCGGATCCTGTTCCTGTCGCTGCAGAGTTCAGCTGAGACACGCGGCTGCTGCCCGCTTGGCCACACAAATGAGCACCTCCGTAATCAATAAGGCCACGCTGCCTGCTCCCCACTGCTGCCGTTGTAGCTGGGGTGTCACGTCCGTGTTCCCGTGGTCACGCCTCGCGCAGCAGGACTTCTCACAACCACCAGCTGAGCTCGGTACTACCGCTCATTGCCGCTCTTCCAGCCTCGGAGCTTAGCTTATGTGACCGTTAATTGGGCTTTTTGCAGAGACATCGACGGACGGACGGCAATCGTGGGAGGAGCTGTGTGGCTTTAAAGTCACCGCTGGACAGGTTTTACTAAGAATGGATCCTGACCCTTGTCTGTAGCAACAGAGGTGAAAAATACAATCTAGCAACAGCCAGACGTTCTCCCCTCCATCTATCCGATTTCCACTGAGGTGTCACTGTTACAACTTAAATGGGCAGTGGGCTTTTTTTCACAGGCCCCCTGCGGTGTGTTAATGTTTTGGGACAAAAGTCTCATCTCGGTCCTGGCCCGAGGAGATCTAATGGCGGCTTTACAAGGCTAATTAACAAGCCATGAGCGAGGTAATGAACTTTCCAAATGTGCTGGCAAACGCAAAAATAAATTACACCCCAGTGAAGGCATTAAAGGAAGTGTGAGTGTACTCCTGAGCCCTCCTTTGGGAGCGCCACAGCGAGAAAATGAATTTGGAGCTGCTATCTTTTCATTGCCTGACCCGAGAGCGTCTCAGTCGGCCCACTGCGTGCCCTGGCCAGAGTATAGATTGCTATTAATTAGTCCACTTTGCACCTGTCTCCAAAGCAGCTCTTATTGGATTTTGCGAGATCCTGTTCATCTCCTATAGCTATTCACAGACTTTAAATTGGCATTTTGCGAATATAAATAAATACACTCTCTGCACGAGGAGGTGACTCCATGACTCTACATATTAATCCATTAGAAGTGGAGAGAAAAAGAATACCCTTCTCTAGTACAAGCATGTATTTGCATTAAGAGGGGTGAGGACCTTCCTATGGAACTGTCTGGGGATATAGAGGAATGACAAAACTCATTGAGCCGACTGTTTGACCTCATTGTACTTATCTTTCCTTGAGAGGGGCTCATCTTATCCCTCCAACAGAGCTCAGCCACAGCTAGAGAACATTTGAGCTGTACAACACCTCTGCGCTCCGCCCTGAAGAGACTTTTGTAATCTGCACTTTTAAACCCCGCCGCTATTTTAAAATAATAATGTGAGCACCTGTGCGCGTGCTGTAGTAGTATTTAGTTGGCTACCTGGCGTTAATTAATCCATGTCTCTCTGTAGCGGTTCATAATTCAAAACCTAATTAGCAGAGGCAAGGACACGCATGCTGCTGAAACTGCTTTTAGGTGCTGCGCAGACACGCTCACTCCGTACACTACTTCCTGTCACATCCACGCGTCTGCTTTGTTTCCCCCCAATGTCTCATCTCCAGACTGAGGGTGGGAGCAGTTGTGTGGAAAATGGTTCCGTGTCAGTCTCAGGCTGTGTCCAAGCCGGGGTGGCATGTGGACAGGTCCGTTTTATGAATGCAAATAAAAGGGGCGATCAAAAAAGTTATCAAAACACTACTGACATCTGACAATTGCTTGTCTCAGGAAGCCTTTTCATTTCAGCGCCCGGTATATT
Source organism: Betta splendens (assembly GCF_900634795.4). NCBI lineage: Eukaryota > Metazoa > Chordata > Actinopteri > Anabantiformes > Osphronemidae > Betta > Betta splendens. The sequence goes on along the minus strand of NC_040883.2, from coordinate 4,471,709 downwards.
AAAAATTAATGGATTTTGCACAGACGCCATATGCTGTCAAGATTGATGCTTCTCTCCCTGGAATAAAGTGCTACTTGTGTTGTGGGCTGCTGTATATGCATATAGATGGTGCTTTTCCTTTGCTCCCTTCTCCTTTTGTCTCTCTATTGCTCCATCTGTATCTGTATCCCTTCACCCTTTATTGTCATCCCACACCCTGCTCTTCTCTGCTGGTCTACTTTTGTGAAGTTGCTGCTGTTGTTTGCCAGTAATGGGAATATTATTTATAAAGTATTACTGTCCTGTTTGGTGGTAAATATTTCTTTTTCCCCTTATTTTTCATGATTCTATCACCTGCCCCCTGGCAGGAGCCAGCGAAGCTTGGTGGTAGTAAGTGTTCAGTAAGCATGGACAGCTGCATCCGACGATAAAAGATGCCTGCTAGGCGGCTGGGTGCATTTCAAATGCAGAGTAATGTTCCAGGCAGCACAACAGAGAAGTTGTGCTTCTTATGGACTCATTAGAAAGGCCTGATGCTGATGCGCCGCTGCCTTTGAGGCGCGCCACCAGCCACGCTCGCATGTAGGCGTGCAGGCCAAACAAAATGTTGGGAACAGCTACTTCATATTGAGCTCAACGTCGGTTTTCTGTTAACGGCTGTATTTCACTGTCACGTGTGGATGTGAAGGATCTGCATGAATGTCTATCATGGAACCAAAGGACTTGAATAACAGTAACAGTAATGATGAATATTGTGTTGTGAGAACCTGGATTGTGGACATTAAGCCATAGTGGCTTTTTGAAGAATGGACTTAACCTCGATCTTTGGATCTGTGGCATCCTCTTTGTTTGATTTATGTCACATTGTAGAACTTTTGAACATTAATTACTGTAGTCTATTCTTATTATGGAACTAATTGATGATTCGAGCCGTTAGAGTTAGAACGTGTAATGGGATGGATGTTATATGAACAGTATACTGTATGTTTAGTGGTAGCTGCATTGCCCAGCAGCCACAAGTTTGGCCTTTGCCTTTACGCAACATCTGAAGTTACATCCTAAGCACCACCATATTTATAACTTCTATATCTTTCCTACTCAGCCGGCAGAGGTAAGCAGACCACATCCCCATGAAAATGATGTGCAGCCACACACTAAACCTTTCTGCTGCTGGTCCCGATCTGATGTATGCAAGTGGATTATCCAGTATAGTGAAGTGGTAAATGGAATAATCAGAGAAGAACAAACATTCAAATTGCCAGTGTATCAGGCATGATGAGAGGATACAGGCTTTGTGTTTGTAAATGCATTACCCATGCACTAGAGCTGCCACATCCATTTACCCAAAGGGAGTGAGAGGGGAGCTTTACACCTTCTGGTGAGCCCGATCAAACCCAACACAGAACGTTTCAGAAAACTTAGGGGAACTTGCCAGTTGCATGGTCTGAATAAATATTTTACCTCTTTTCTTGTAAATGTTAAAAATCATCTGATAACGAGATGCACAGTTCATTAAAACCTCCAAGGAACAGCCAGCATCGGTCAGTGTTGGCGCCCCGTGCATCCTTCTGTCTGCCCATGTGCCTTGTCCCAGTCAGTTTCTCGGCACAAACGTATCAACTGCCACTGGGCTTCTTCTTGACTTTTCAGAGTTTTGCATGATAGTGTCCAGAGGCACAGAGGGATCTTTTGGCTTCATTTGCATGTAAAGTGGAGCACCCTCCTCTGTGGGCATGAGGCGCCTCCAGACAGCCCCTCCCCTGTGGCCTGCCACAGTGAGGCAGCCAGCAGCCCTCAGTCCTCCCTTCCTGCTGGGGTGGGGCATGGCTGCACAGTGCGCAACATCTTAAGGTCCTGTCAATCACTCCAGCGCCGAACTCGGGTCAACCTTTTGAAGAGCAGCAGGTTGGCAAGGACAAACGTGAGGCGCTCGCTCCCCCGCTCCGCCAGACAGACAAAAGCACGGGCAAGATATTAAAGAGGGCTCACGCGGAGCTGCTGGAGTCAAATGCAGGGATTGTGACGCTGCTGGCACTGTACGAGCATCCAATGAAACAAAAGTATAACGAGCTGATAAACACGGAGTGTGAGACGGCAGCGTGGACAAATGCACAGCGAGTGGCACATTGTGGAAAAGTCAGTGTTGATGGAGGTTGCTGGGCATTTCGGCGGAGTGTTGAAACCATCTTATCAGAATTAATAAAAGGAGAGGGTGTTGCTGGCTGACCCGTCATTTCTCTTCTCATCAGTGTGGTCTCCAGTCTCTCAGCAGTGGCCAGTGGAGAGGGACCTGGCTCCAAGATTGTGTTTAGATAATGGCCATCTCCAATCATAGATAATCTGGCCCCATCTTTTCTTCACAGACACAGCGGCAGACAAGGTCAGGGGGAAAAAGATTCCTGGCGAGGCGAGGAGGAGATAGGGACGGGGCGGCTCTGAGATGATTTACTGCTGAGATTCACTCAGCTGCCTCCATCACCCTCCGTTAACTTTCTCATGCTGTCGTCTCTCCCCCTCTCGCTCTCCTTTTTTTTTTTTTTTTTGGTCTCCCATCTCTCACTCTCCCGCATTCCTCTTTGGGCCTTGTACTGAATCCCCACCTCTGTCTATCATTTGCTTCATCTCCTTTGCACTGCAGGAACAGTAGGATGAAAGGAAGGAGGCGAGGCAGCGAGAAGGCAACAGACAAAGACGGAGGACGAGGCGTCTGCTTCTCCTAATGTCGGCTCTTTGTGGACGTGATGCTTCATCTGTCGCTGCGCTGACCACGGAAAAATTAAGCAAAGGACCTGTATCTCAGCGTTAAAATCATGCTTTGATATAATTGAGCAGGCAAAAGTGTGTTAAGCACATGAAATAAATGTGGACTTCATGGTGAAGGGGTGGGCTGACTAAAGGAAAAGAAATAGATTTAAAGGCTGCAAAGTTCCCCTTCTATGCTCCATATTTTTTGTGATAATCCGACGAAAAAAAAATAAAATAAGACATGACTTATTATAATAGACAGTTAGAGAAGCAGCACTGTGATCCACATTGGCAGCTGAGCAGCAGGATTGTATAGCGCCAGCCCTCCGTAGCAATTTTCTGAGCTCTGGTTTCACTTCTCCTGACACTCCCATATCCCCAGAGAGATGATGTCTCTCAGGGATACGGTGAACAAAAGAAGGACTACTCCAAATGGAGTAATGGGCCCTAATGCCTGCACTGGCACGTAATCGAGACCCCTGCACAAGTCCTCATGACAGATAATTGCCGGTGTCTTCGTAGTGATAAATGTGACTCAATTCTAAAGGTGCAAATGTCCCGCTTCAGCCCCGGGTTTGACAGTGTGGCGGCCCCACTGGGACTGGTGCACCTGACTGGTCCTCACGCTTCTGCAGAAGAATTCCTCGCTACCTTGTAGCCTTAGCTGGGCTCTCTATTTTTCTTTAACCACAGGCCTTCATAGTAAATCTCATTTCATTGTCAGCTGCAGCTGTGGTTTACTTCCATGGCCTGTCTGCCGACTTCCTGTTGCCATCAACGCTCAATATCTTTGTTGGGGTCTGTCTGCTTGGTCTTATTTCATTGTGTGCGCTGCGTCCTATCCTGTCCTCCCGTATAGAAAGTTCCTCTGACAGACTAGCAGAGGCTGCGCCAGCCTAAGAGCCGTCTGTATTTCATTCAGACTGCCTGTTCATCTCCCTTCTCTTTCTGCTGAAAAAAGGGTCGTAATTGATATTGGGACCCATCCATCCTCCCCTCTTAAGCCCAGAGATCCAATTTATCTTGGTGAGAATGCCGACTGGCTCTCGCCCAGGCCTTGTCGGTCAGACTTTGCCTGTTTTAGTTGGCCGTTAATTAAAGTGCCACCGTGACAAAAAACAAGATCTGCACGTGTGTGTGTGTAGCAACAGAAATGGGCCATCTGATTCATACTTGACCACATAAATTAGCACAGTGGCTCAGTCTAATCTGACCTAGGCTGTCTAAATCACTGGCCTGAAATACAAGCACAGGGCAGAGACAGACCAGTCCAATTAGATGCAATTCTGCCCATGTAAATCTTTAACTGGCTTAATCTGCATTAACCTCAGTGATGTTAGTCACAAATGGCTTCACAGTGATATAGTCAATCACTGTGTCAGCCAGGCTGGAAGTGGGAGGACGTGCAGGAGAAACGGTACGGGTGGTCCAGCAGTCCAGAATTCCAGTGTAACCAGTGTAACCTCCTCATGACATGAGGAGGACCGTATAATAATAGTACAACACTCTAATTAAACACATCTCTTAATATTTTCATGTAAATAAAGGGATTTAAAGGTAACAAATAGCAGATGGCTGCTGACAGTTTGGGCCATTTTATTTTCAATTCAACTATGACCTTTGTTTCCTATCCTCTTCATTGGAAATAAATGGAAAGGGTTTGTGTCGTTTCAGAGATCGGGCTAATACTTAGAAGTCAGTTAAGTCCAGATAAGCTGGAAGGCAAGTGGTGTACTGATTGTGTACAGTACCTGGTCAGGTATCGGTTTTAATGTCAAACAGGGACTGTGTAGCGCGATCGATGTGGCCTCGGCCCTTCGTTCTCAAAGGAATTTACCAATAAACTCAGTCAAACTGGTAGCTCCTCGTTCGGGTACTGCAGGACCTCCGAGCTGGTTCTTTACTGTACGCGGTGTGTTTTTGTTTATCTCGGTGTGTGGGTGGGAGTTTGTTTGGAGAATCTTCCTCAGCTTGGCGTCTTTGAGCGAGCTGGAGTATCACACTGTGGAGATCCCCCACTCTGCTCCGCTCCGCTCCACTCCACTCCACTCCACGGCCGTGCTCTCGTTTCTTCCTCTCCATGTCTCTCTGCCTTGTCTTTGAACTGCTACTAGCGACTGTGAACCTTAGACAGCCCCTCTGCTGGCACAGATGGGAAGTCAATAGAAGCAAGTGACCTATATTACAGGCTACTCTACTAACTCCCAGTGTGTCTCATGTGAGAGCGGAATATTAAGGATCGTGTGCACCGTTTGGGTGTATTTGTGCTCCTGCGTGCCTGCGCCCGTGTGTGTGTTTTTTAAGGCAAGTGTGCAACGGAGACCAAAAGAAGGTTAATTACCTCCTCGTCCTTCGCTGTCGGCTGGCTTCACCTGGATGGGACGGTTCATCTGCAGGGAGAGAGAGAGGAAGGAGAAGGGTAATCCCAGGTTAGCAGGAAACGACAGGAGCAGCCCCCGGGATGTACAGTGTGACGTGTGAGATGCGGCACTGTTGATGTTTCGAGTTCGTCCTGCTCTGTGAGCGAAACACAGAAATCAAACCGCGGTGATGCTGTAAAACAGATGAATCTGTGCAGTGCTGCATGCCAGGCTGTTTAATTAATCCAGGGCACTGCCTCTAGAGATGCCTGAATTCCCCTCACAGTTCAGCAGAATTAGCACTTTTCAATGACGGAGCCACACTGGGTGTCAGATGGCACTGGGAGATTAATGCCATTACATCAGCCCCTCCCAGACCCACAGGGAGAGGTCCTCTCTGGCTGGCCCTTGCTCTTCCTGTCCCCTCCTGGCTCCAGACTCGTAGTCACCAGCTATATCCTGCTCATCCCTGACCCTCAGCGATCCGTCTTCCTCTTCCTCCATCCCTACCTCCTCTCCTGCCTCCCTGCTCGGGAGCCCTTTGGAAACTCATGACCAATATGTCTGAGGTCTGGTCAGCCAACCGCACCCTGCTCCAGCCTCCGCCTCCTGAAATCTATCGAGAGCCACCGTACAGCGTAGCTGTGAAACAACTTGTGAAAGGTTAACAGCGGGGAATCGATAAACAACCTTTGAAGATCCATTTCATAGTGAGGTGAAGCTGACGTAAAAAAAATAATAATAACACTCCCTGCCATGAATAAAAAAAAATCCCGTTTCTTCTCTGATTCTGTTTTTTTTCTCACCCTCTAGAGTTTGAACAAAAAAAAAAAGAAACACTCGATCTCGTGTTTTCTCTGAAACAGAAATAATATCCCCTCTCTCCTCTGCGAGAAGGGTGGGTGTTAGGAGCCACGCTCGAAGACCCTTGCTTATTGTAGCTACCCACGCATGTCATATTTGGCATTGTGTTTTATATTTGGCGTTGTGTTGTTCTGGCTGCAGTCAGCAGCGCGCCTATCTTTCTAACTAGGCCATGTGGACAGGTCCAGCACGCGAGTGCCAGTGAACAGCACATGGTACTGCCCACTCAGATCACTCAGCGAGGACGGCACAGTGGGTGTCGGGGCCCTCAGGCAACACACTTGACAGCAGTTGACATAATCCCAGACCACAGCCAAATATAGATGTAAGACTGGCACAAGGGTATAGACAGGCGTATACATGGCGACACCCGGGGGACGCAGCGCACTCACCTAGCATTATGTTGTGACAGTGGAACAAAAGCTTAGCGAGACGAGCCCACGGAGCCGTAAACGCCGGCCGAAGGCCGAGCAGAGGCCGCGGCAAACGTGAACACGCCATTAGCATGTTGCGCGTGCGGATTAGCGGCCCTCGGTCACCGTAGCGTTCTGCTCTGCGTTGCCCCAGAATGACCGCGGGCAGAGGGGAAGGTCATCTGCAGCTGCCTGTCAGCGTCTGCGAAGCCAAGCGCCAGTGAGGACGCGGACCTGTTGACTCACTGCAGGTCCGGCTGCGTTAGCGTCACTCCAGCGCCCACGGCGGCACTTTAACACATTTTACATGTCCTTTAACATGTTCTAGATGCTCACAAAAGGGGGGAGTTCCAGACGACGTGATGTGAGCCAATACCCTGTTAGAGGCGGGTTTGCTGAGGCCAAGTGAAGTCCTGTTGGTCTGTGTTTAGGTGTGTGGACCTCGCTAGAACTGCTGTTTCTCTCCCATTTCAGGTTGGATGAACCCAGGTTAGCGGCGTTATTAGGGGATGTTTGAGAGCAAAGGACAGAATCGAGGTCGGCTAGAGCATTGTTAGCAGTTCCAGTGTTCTGCATGTTCATATTGTAAGCGAGGGCGAACCAGGTCGTCTTTGTCTCGCGTTAGAGGTTTAGAGCAGCCTTAAGTCCCCAGGTCCCCGTCCAGTGATCAGTCAGCTTCCAGGTCTTAAACGGCAGCCATTGGTCAGGACGCTTCATTAACAACCCCTGAGCCCCCGCCGCACCAAGAGTCATTAGACACCCCCAAAGTACAGTCGGGGGTTGCCAGGCAACCAAGAAAAGGTGGCCCACAGGCTGGAGAGCGAGCAGCACGCGGGCCATCGGTGAGCAGGCGTCGAGCCAGCCAGTTGGATCCCTCCTCTTTTTTTCTGCAGGTCCAAGGAGGTCACGGTGAGACGGGGGGGGGGTTCCTCAGCTCCCACCTTCCAGCGTGTCCCACTTTCATGTCCGTTTATAGTGACTGTGACAAAGGGTTTTCAGAGCGAGTCTGCGGCAAGTTGTGCTCCTGCTTCACGCCAAATTATGGGGTTGAGCGTGATGCCGAACATCCTGGGTGGTGCTTAAGATGTTAAGCACCACCCCACTAAAAGTCTTGGGGCTCAATAACAGCAGGTGGCTTAGGTGACATTTTAATCCCTTATTACTGAGTGCCGGATTAACCAACAGATCAAGGCAGAGTTAATTATATGAATTCATCAGAGGCAGCCTGCTTGCCCCTTGGGCCAGGACCTATACAGCCCCCCCCCCCCCCCCCCCCCCCCCCCCCCTCCCCGCATCCACCCGTCGCACGCCCACGCGTACGAACGCCGAGCACAGCGACGAGCGACGTCCTGTCTGTCTCAGATGCTGGCCACTTCATTACCAGCGTTGCTCCAGCAGAAGGCTGCGATAACGCATACAGTGGTGCCTCCAGAGACGCTCCGAGACAAATGACATCCACCACCGTCCCATTGGGCCCTGCAAAATGAACTGCATAGACACTGGAGAGGCGGACCAGAGGCGGGCTTTTTCATCCTGCAGACGTGCGGCTGCCGAGGCTGAAAGGAGTTCAACACCTCGGCCGTCTTGCTTTATCTTTGTCTCTCCCTGCCCCTTTGGCCTCCAAAACCAATATGCTTCCCACCACAGCCCCTTAATGGGTTGATCAATGCTGACAAATAGGCAGCTCATGCTGTCTTGCCTGGGAACTCGCAGCCCTGTGCCTGTGTGTTGTTGCACTTAGAGAGGCCATCTCTCTTTCTCCTCCACTCTCTTACTTTTTCTACCTTCCTCTTTCTTTCACTCACTTCCCCCCCCCCCTCTTCGTTTTTCCCCTCCTTCATGCTCTATTTCCTTTATGTCTATACGTTCCTTTTTTTTCTTTGTCCTAATCTCCAGGATCAAATCTATATTTTTCATTCTGTTATGATGAATAAAAGTCAGCTGAAGTCACGGAGCGGTGGAGAGCCAACAGTGTGGAAGAGAGGAACTTGCTTATATTTTCCGGTGGAGGGCTGTTTGCAGGTTTCAGGGTGTGTAGTTGTGTGTGTGTGAGCGTGCGTGTGTGTGTTCATGCATTCGGTCTTTGCTGTCTTTCGCTGGTGTGTCTGATTGATAACGGTGCAGCGAAGAGGAAGAGAAACAAGGACACTGCCGACCTTTGACCGCGTTTGGCCATGTTCTGTGAATACCACTGCTCACAAAGCAGACCCTCTAAATACACAAAAAGGTTCTCCCACAGTGAAACCGTGTGAGCGCCGGAACATATCCTCCACTGCACCATTCAATGTCAAGACAAACTTTTTTTTGTGTGTTCGGAAGTTGATTTAAACTGAATAAATTAGACTGAGAACTCTGCAAAAGTTCTGAACCTTTAATTGAAAGCGTTTATGTGCGTTGTTAAGTCTACCATCTGTAGACAGTTTCAGCTGCTGAACAAGTCTGGAATGTATGCATGTGATTAACTATCCAACTTCAGGATTATTAGACAAGATCATCGCCTTCCTCAAGTTTTTTCTGGCGCAATACTGTAAATATCAAGTCAGTCGAAAGATGTCCTGTAAAATGGAGCATACTGCATTTCAGATGATTGGACATGGTGTCACGTCGGGCAACTGGGTAGACCTGCATTTTTCAACCAGTTTGTTGCAAAACTGCTGAAAGTCTCTGTTTATTCCATGTTTAATATGTTATAGTTTCATTGTGACAGAGACAGTGAGTTCATAACCGTAGGTGAGGAGTCACGCTTGGTTTATAAACTTTATACTTTTGACTGTCTTTGAATGAATTCACTTGATGAAGTTGGACTGGTTCCGTTTTGGCTGGATCAAAAGACAACAAAAGCACCGGTGCCAAAGCTGTGATTGAGCATTGCTCTGTTTGAGCCCTGCACAAACTGACAGCTTCCCCAAATAATCCCGTTTGCGTGACGTCCCCTGGAGAATCGTGGCAGCGTTTTTCTGGAAACAAATAACTCGTTCCGTGAATCACCACGTTCAAATTGAACTGAAACAATTATGCCCACGCTCCAGCGTTGAGTACACAGTACAGTACCTTCTCTTGTTGTGTTATTTACAATTAAGGTAATGCTACAGTATTTGCTGTTTTACCACTGTTTCTGTGGTTTTAAGGAGAATTGTGGTAATGAAGCATGTTTGTACTGTGGTCTAAATGTTAAACATTTTTAATAGTGCTAATAGTTACAGACCAGTTTACTGAAATGGAACCAACTAAATGAAGATGAAAACGATAACACAAGTATTTGTTGTCTTTATTGTGCGTTAATCCTGATCTCATTGATCTGCTCCCACACATCAGACACTGCGATGGTTTCAAGTCATCAGGCACCAGTGTCTTTATACCTCAACCATTGTTTGATGCCTCTAATTATCATTCTGTGGCTCTGCTGTCTGTTAATTCATTGAAGTTGTTCATGCCTTTTACGCTCAATTAAAGTTGTTTAATGCAGACTGACGTTTGAGAACCAAACAAAGAGCAAGTGGTTGTACCTGTGAAAGCAGAAACTAACTGTACATATAGGAAAACCACCAAGTCTCCAGAGATCTGCTCTAATCATTAATGCCACAACAAAGATTCAGCGAATTATGATTTGTTTTGATTTACAAGGAATTGACATATTTTTAGTTAGTTAGTTTTTTAGTTTTGATTAACAATTCTCTTACCCAAATCCTTGTCATGTATGTTTGTGTTATACTGTAAATATAGTACTGTAGGAAGCGAAACATGACAAATTCAAGTTTTAAAATCATTTTTTTTTCATAAATAAAAGTCTGCATTTTAAAATATAGTCATCCCATTGCATTCCTTTCTAACTATGCATGCAAGCTACCAAAACCTGCACAGCCTGTACTGTACCAGGCAGAATTACAACTTCCATCACCCATCGCGCTCACGTCAGGACATCCTGCCCCTCATTTCTGTGTGAAAGAGAAACAGGGCCAGCGCAGCGGGAATGAGTCTTTCTCTCAAATTGGTCTGCGAGTTCACATCAGCCTCCCTGTGAGGCCAGCGAGTCAGGAGAGGTTGGGCCTGTCATGTGCATTGGAGGAGATGGGTTAGAGCTGGATTGATCACACGCTGCCTGTCTCCCTTCGAAAGCACATGAGGGGGGCTGTGTCTGTCTCACTGTGAAGAAGAGGGAGAAGGGGCGCTGACAGCTCAGTAGAGGGTGGCTGGTGGTGAAATGCCGCCTATTTTTAGCTCGGAGCCCGAGATCCTATTTAAGGACTAGGTACCGGGGGCTGGTTTGGGAAGGGGAGGGGGCCACCAATGGCAAAAAAGTCATTGGAACCCAGTGAATTCCAGTGTGTGATGCCAGGATGCACTGACATCCACCAGCGGGACATGTCTGTGTTTGTGTTTAGTCTGTGTAATTTCTCTTCCATTCTCAGTAATTACCTGAGAATTGATTCCGCCTCAAAGCGGACCTTTGGCTTTTAATTTATCTAGATGGATCTGGGACCGGTTCTGTGGTCCTTTAAAAGGCCCAGCTTCACCCTCCTTGGCCTGGTCTGACCCATTGTGGTGTTAGGGACTGTATCATAATGTGTAGCCCTGTTCTCCCTTCCTAGCTTTAATTTCACTCCACCGGTTTCCAGCAGGCCTCATCTTGAGGTGGGACACAGAGGCAGACAGAGACTGGAAGTGGATGAGAAATCGAACCATCATGTTATCTTCTGCTCCATAAAGCCCCTGTTCTTCCTCTAACTGTAGATGGATTGCCGTGTAGCTCACTGCAACCAGTGGGCAGCACACTATATTACATTTATTGCCCCCTTTTTTCCTCCCTATTTCCCTCCCTCCGTTTCCTGTGGATATGGGGGAGAAGGACAGGGGGGAGTTGGGGCAGAGGGGGTGGAGGAGGAGGTGACGATTCGACACAGTGAGACAAGACTAACAAATTAGTCAAAGTGACAGGGAGTTTTATGAGGTCTGCTCTTGTAAGGCGAACGGTGCTTTCTCCTCTCTCTCCCCATGTCTGGCCCACTCCTTCTCTGGGCCGCAGGGACACCGTGCCCCGGCTGAGTGTGTGTGTGTGTGTGTGTGTGTGTGTGTGTGTGTGTGTGTGTGTGTGTGTGTGTGTGTGTGTGTGTGTGTGTGTGCGTGTGCGTGTGCGTGTGTTACGTGCTGTATTTGTGCATTTAAAGGAGAGAAAATAGTGAACAAAGTGCTGGAACAAGGATGGAGCAACAAAAGAGTGTAAGAAGAAGTAAAATGAAGAGAAGCAGTGGAAAAATGGATGCGAGCAGCTCAGGGATTAGGAAACAGAAAGGCAGAGTTTGCTTCTTATTTTGCATGACATGATGTAACATACTTTTTCACATTTGGTTGACTCCTGTTTTAACATATTCTAAAGGAATGAGAAGCATTCACACAGAAGTGAATGCACTTTTTTATAGTCAGGCTGCAACCTGCAATTAATGTCCTTGCACGCCCCATGTGGACTTACATAAAGTCTATTTATTGCTCTTAACCACAAGCATTTAATTAAAGTAATACTCAGAAACAGTATCCCAATACAGTGTCTGTAAAAAAACAAACTTCTGCCAGTGCACACAAGCAGCCACAGGAGGTTAAAGGCACAGATCTGAGTCGTGCACACGAAAAAGGCAGCAACAATAACCTGGTACCTCCCCAGGAGCATCTATCACTCTGCAAGGCCACAGTACAAATGTTTCTGAGCTGGGCCAGAAAGGCTCCTAAAGTGTCTCACAGTATAAAGAGGAGTGAGAGAATAATAATAAGTGGAAGGTAATGACACACCATGCATCTGTCAGATTTATGGGGGCATGAGCCGCTCTGCTCCTCTCATATACCTGCCGGCCGGGTCCGCTCCACCCCGTACGCACAACAATGCTGATGAGAGGAGTCAGCGGTGAGCAATCATAGAGCACAGCGCAGAGGGGAGAGCGGAGCCGTCCGGACTCACTCTGCTGTGGGCAATGACAACATCCGACGGTCCAACAGTAAAAGGCCAAGAGCACTCACGCACATCATAAAAAAGCGGAGCACATATAGGGGCGGCAGCCAGGGGCATGGCCAGAATATTACGAACACAGGGCTCAGGAAGCAGAGCCTGCTGATGTGGAGACATGGAATTTGGGTCATGGAATGGGATGATGCTCGTGTAGTGAAGTAATTCTGATCCCAAAGCTCAACCACAAACATGAACTAAATGTTCCAGGTTGGTTTTGGGTGCAGTTGTCACCATGTTGACAGCTTCTCCTTTTGCATAGCAGAACCGGGTGGTACTTCACATAACACATGTGAAACACAGGTCAGGCACACGCATACTGTAGGTACTGTACTGTATAGTGGTTCTGTAGACCCGCCCACAGACCGGCGCTACAGCAATGAACGGCACGAATATGAAGATGCTCACGTGCAGCAGAGATGAAACGATTCGAATAGCAATGAACCAGAAGATGTATTGTTGTTATGAGCAATAGAGGGCTCTTATTACACACAGATGCATGCGTGTGGATGACAGGCGCGTTAAGACATTCATACTTATAAACAAATCATATAATCATGCACACACACACACACACACACACACTGGCAGGCGCTGCAGAAATGCCTTTAGATACATTGTAGCACAGGCGGACACGCGAGCGTGACGCCCTCCGGTGTGTTCCAAGACGCCGTTAGCACAAAAGACTGTTTGCGAAAATGATCACATCAATCGAAGTGATAGATAAAAGACTGGGAGCAATTGATAAAGTGCCACAATTATTCAGAAGATGAATGGCTGAATTTGCTTTTGAAATTGGACTGAATCTCAGAGCAATGGAACAGAACTCATCATCATCAATGAGCCTGCCGTTAGATTGCTTTCTGTCACAGCCCAATATGGGCCCGGACAATTGGATCCATCTGCCAAATGGGATCAAATAGACCTACTCACAAAATATCAGCGGTGATGTATAGTGACCATGTGTAAAACGTATCACCTTGCAAATGCCCAATAAATCATTGTGTATGTTGTTGTTGGTGGCTGTGTATAATGTTCACCATCACGGCGTATGAGTACGCTCAATAGAAATGATTTGAGACACACTCAAGCAACACAAGTAGGACATGGAGAGCGCTGCTAGAGCCATACAAGGAGGGACAAAAGCTACAGGCTGGAATGCCACAAATGAACCCATCAATTCATGTAACGCGCGTGAGATGACTGTAAAGACGAGGTATCGTGTGACTGGTCGCTGATAGATGTGCAGTTATGGGCGGGTTTTAACAAGAGGACTCATTTTACATCCTGCAACAGCACCCGCGTTCCAGGATATTTGTCTTTTATTGTTATTATTTAAAGGAATATTTGCAAAGTTGCAACTCATAAAACTTGCACTATCACATCCCATAATTTATTTAAGCCAATAAATCCTTTGGCTTTTGCAGTTATACGCCTCATAATGATGCATTGGTTAAAACGGCCTGAATATTTGAGCCACATAAAAATGGTAATAGATTAAAGAGAGAGAGAGAGAGAGAGAGAGAGAGTGTGTGTGTGTGTGTGTGTGTGTGTGTGTGTGTGTGTGTGTGTGTGTGTGTGTGTGTGTGTGTGTGTGTGTGTGTGTGTGTGTGTGTGTGTGTGTGTGTGTGTGTGTGTGTGTGTGTGTGTGGATTAAACCAGGAGAGAGTGTGTGTGTGCGTGTGTGTGTGTGAGAGAGAGAGGCCAGTGCGAGCGTAGCTATCACTAAAGAAGTATTACTGCAGCTTACACAGGCCTTAGCATACAGAAGGCAGCGTCAGAATGCACTGTGTCATCCCTGCATACACGTGCACAAAGCAACGGAAGAGGGACGAACACAGCAGGGGGCCTGGAGGGAACCACGCTAAGTAATGTGTTGCGCTGTGAGGGAGGTGACAGGGGTCTGACGGGACGTGGAGGGAGACGTGGAAATGGGCCACTAGCGCTGCAGAGGGAGGCTGAATGATCGTCCACGGCCACACATCTGCCCAGAGAAAACGTCTTTGGACTTAAAATATGTTATTTACCGTTTTCTGTCCTCGGCTTCTGGGGGATGTGCGGCATCCGGTGCGATCTATCTAACTTACATGCTCTATAAATCACACACAATCTGTAATAAATTGCTTTATTACAAAGAGCAGCGTGCTCGTTCTGTGGCTTTGCTCGTATCCTGCAGCTCCGTGTCCTGTTGAACAGCGGCCTATTGTCAGGCGGCGCTGGAAGGTAAAGAGTCACTATCTTTTGCCTGTCTGAAGCAGTGACAGGTGAAAGTTAAGTGAAATGTAATTAAACTTTTGAAAACAGACGCACTTGTGCGCTCGCCTACGCTCTACCCTTTTCTGCCCACATTTGCAATGAAATGGGCTTCTTCCTGCTCGTCTGCGAGGGACTGAGTGTACACTGTATCCTGATCCACCCTTCACCATCACATCCTGTCTTTTCTTCTCCACACTCGTTGTCTCTGTCACACAGAAATGGCCTCATATACGGTACACACAGACAGACACGTACTGTATGTATGCGCGCGCACACACACACACACACACACACACACACACACACTCTCTGCTCCGTGCGGTCATTGTCTGGGGAAGCTCTGAGGGGACCTGTGCTGTCAGAGAGCAGACCACACAGTGTCCCTGGTCCCTGCTCCACCTGCTGTGACAGCTAATTAGGCCTGGCCACAAAGGCTGGCCTGTCTGGGTGCTGGAGCGGGTGTCATGGCACGGCATAGTGGGGCACGGCACAGGATGGCACGGGGATAGCATGGCCAGCTGATAAGGTGGCCTGCCATGTTGTCCAGGGACACACTTAACCCGGGAACACCCACGACCACAGCAGCGTGTTCTCATCTTTGTTAGGCCTCCCTTCAGTCATTAATTACGCTCACGCACTTCTATTAGTCCTCCGTTTAGTCTAATCAACAAGCAGGACCCTCCACTGACATCATTAGCTCTCATAACAAGCAGCGGCATTTGGGGAGGGGACCTTGGGAGCGGCGCGTGAACATTAACCCATTCTTGGCGGTAATGAGCCGATGCTCGTCTCGTGGCGCGTCTCGGGGTCCTCTGTCCTGCCCTTGTTGTCCGCCGCCGCCCCCGACTCGCTCTCGTTGCGCTGGCGTCATTAGGAAGCGGCAGCATCTACTGTAGCGGCAAAGCTGTGGCCGCTCCAGGCAGACAAGGAAGCTTAAATAGCATGGCAGGAAGTTAACACTGCAAGGAGGGCAATGTATTTTTGGGAGGGTTGGGGATCAAAGGCGCTGAGGAAATGGGATGAGACAGGGCAGCCTAAGCCCTTGGGTGTGTGTCTTTCTTTGAGTGTGTGTGACTCATATTAGATATCGGGATGGGATGGAAACGCAGGTTGGAGATGGTGACAGGGAGCTCAGATGTTTGCCTTGAACAGCAGGGGGCACGAGAAGAGAGAACGCCTCCCCCGAACGAGTGCACGGCCTCCCGCGGTTTGAGCTGCTGTTTGGACGCAATATTAAAACCAACAACACGTTTAAATACACAGACGGAGCAAAAATACCCGGCACGTCTGAGTTAAAGGCCTATTTTATCCTTCCTTTTTCATGATTGTCACCGTGACGCCCATGGTTGGCGCACACAGCCAAACACGCGCGCGGCTTCTGTTCCCGACTCGCGCCTAAGGCCACGTTCAGTGTCTTTCAGCCTTTGTGAGAATAACACAGGCCTTGTCAGTCACGGCGGCGGCGGGATCGCGTTCGCAGCGGCGCCACGGGTGAACGGGAGAATTTGGACTTCCAACGTTCGTCTCCATGGCTTCGCGAGGACATTCAGCGGGACTTGACCCATGTAGAGATTCATTGTGGGTAATTCATGGTTTTAAAATAAGACAAGCGACGGTGTGAATAGAGCGTAGTGTGTACCCGCACACACACACACGCACACGCACGCACACACACACACACACGCGCGCGCGCTGAGGACGCCCGGCCCACGTGCTGCTCACGCTACGCCGTCTGTGTAGACACAGCGTTCGGTTTGTCAAGCAGCAGTCAAACAACTGTGTGACTGCTGCTACTGGCCTCCCCACACTCACAGATTCACACCTACATGTAAACAAACCACCTCTCTGCGCATTCAACGCGCCGGTTGCAGCCAACTTTACAGCACAAAGAATGCGTTCAATGATTACGTAGAGGATCCTGAGCCGTGGAAGTCGGGTTCATTAGAGTCGCGTCGCCCCTTCAGGTCGACTCTTAAGGCACTTCTAGCCAATTAATGCAAACGCCCCTAAGTTCTCCAATTTTTAATCTCTGCCAGGTTTGTTTGGTTCTGACCGACAGCTCGGCGTGAAACATCCACGTTCGCCTTCGTCTCATGTGCAGCTGTCGCTGACCAGTGTTTTGCATGCGTTTCTTTTACGTTGTCACTAAATATTGCAGGCCTTTAGCTCAAAGCAGCGCCGTCCCTGAACCGCGTGGAGGTGGTCATTTTAAAGATGCTGCTCTGTGGAGCAATTTTCATCCAAACAATCCGCAGCGCACGATGCTGAAACACGTCGGAGTACCTCCGCCTGTTTGTTTGGTTTCTCGCTCATTTGTGGGTTTAATTTTCTCATTTGCAAACCCACGTCAAACAGGCATATGCACGCACTCAATCATGCATGCACACATGCAATTTGTGTCAAGAGAGTGTCGGCATGAAAAGGGTTAATACACTATTTTCTAACTCTTATTGGTGCTTGTAAAAGGATAAGGAGAGGAAAAGTGAAAGCTAGAGCGAGGGGGGAACGAGGAAATGCCATTTGGGGGGAGAGCCAAGTGGGTCTGCTAAACGAGTGGATTCTTATGCAAATACATGCTAATTTATGCGCACAAGGCAGTGGCAGTGCCCGAGGCTGCTTTGATTGGCAGTTGCAGGTCTGTGTGTGCTGAGGAGGGATGCTTGGCTCGGGGTGCTTCTGTAAAGTTGGGCACGGCTGCCTCTCCATGTTCTACATGCTCTGGATCTAGCAGCTGCACACGTCTGCATGCGAGCCCCTCCACCGGGCCGGTCCCGGCGAGCAGCAGGGCTCCCGTCCACAGAACTCTCCACGCGCCGAGAGCTCGGCTCAGCCAGCTCCAATTCCTCCATGTCTGCAAGCAGCCAGGGCATCATTATAAAATCAATGCCTCAGCTACATGTAGCCTGGCTACAGTATGTGTGCGCGAGCAGGAGGGGCAGCGTTCTGTGCTTGTTTGTGTTGATTCTAGGAGGTGTTTGTGAGTGGCAGAATAGCAGAGGCGCCGATGCAATGCTCTCCACGCTCACTAATGGGCTGACACAGAGCCTCCAGGTCAGGGCCTCCCATTACTTCAGGAGGGAAACCGGCTAAATGAATAGGAACCTGTACCCGGCTACTACCCAGAGGAAATGTAAATGCCATTTGTTTCTGTGGCAAGGTGTTGTCATGCAGAGCAGTGGTACATCTTGATAATGTAAACATAAATTCCTGAATACGGTGATGCCAGAGTAATTGGGTGGCTGCTATTTATCATTTTTTTTGGCAGATTTTCTTTTTTTTCCTTTTTTTTGTATTTGCAAGGCGGGAGGAAGAAAAACAAATTTCGCCAGGCAAGGATGAAGCCATTACTCTGTCTATTACTCATTCACACAGGCCCCCAGGCCAATAGAAAAACACTTGGAAATCACCAACATAAAATAGAATATGTTGCCTAAAAATATAGTGCATTTTACGCTGCCTCATAAATATACTCTGTCGTGATGAGGTTTCTTGGAATGAAACAATGGAGACATTTCTCTCCTGTTCCTCTACAGTGATATGCATGTGCGGTGCTACTCATGCATATGCGCCTGCTAGCTCATTGTAACGTCCATCTTGGCTCGTCCTACATACAAACACACACATGCGCGTGCGCGGCACACATCGTGCACCCACATGACAGTCGATTCCTGCCCCCCCTCCAGCTTTTTACACATGCCAAAGCCAAATGGGTATTTTTTAGGTCTGCAATTATACCCTCTGCAGAGTGTAGGCAGTGAAATTACTCGCTTGGCACCCCCAGCACCCCAATCCCACACTCCCTGCACACCCCTATCTCAATGGGAAATAAAGCAAAACCATTTAGACAGATCTGGAACAAACACATCCAAAACCTTTTGTTTGCTGCACCTGGGGACCACAAATGGATTCTCATCATACTGTAGAAGTAGATTGAAAATTTATGCTTATTTATACCATCGTCTGTCCTTTTCCAGATACGGCGGCCGCTTCGCCAGCCGTGAAGTGGCCACGCATTTGCCCATGTTGCCTTTGCTAAACTAATCTCCCTTCTCCACACCACAGACATGATGCGATGTCACCTCATCTCCCACCACATATCTCCCAGCGCTGGCGTTTTTTCGAAATAGCGCACGAACCAAAATGCATATTTCATCCACCCCTCCGTCACCGTGGCGCCAATGAATTATACATCTTTTATTATATTATTGCAAGAGATTTGTAACACTTGAAACGGAATGCAATATGCAGTTTATCTCCGTGCGCGGCGAACACACGGCGCTTCCGTAGCATCTGTCTGTGTCACCAGGCTGCAGGGAAGAAGAGAGGCGAATAGAGGAAACAAGCTCGTGTGACTTCTGACAGTCCGTCAGCTTCCGAGGGCAATTATTCCAGCAGCCGAGGGTTTGGATGCTGAGGCTCTTGGTGGCCTTGTGCATGTCTACACACGCTTAAACAAAGATGTGTAATTTTTACCAAGGGCTTCATGTGACTTTGACACTGCCGACTGCAGCAGCTTTAATAATATCATGCGTATCGATGCCCTTGTACAAACTAGCGAAGTGTCCTGATATGACATGATTTTAGTATCTCACTTACATTTGCAGATAGAAGACAGCAAAGTTTGTGTCCCTTACTTTTTCAGGCTTCTTGTTCCGTTCACCAACTGTTCCAGACCTAGAAATGATACATTTATTCCCCATATTCTGCAGACCAGTATAGAAAGTCTGGCATTATTAAAACCCACCCTTAATCATCCAGGGCTTTTGTTTTGCTGCCGTAACTGAGGTCCATTTTGAAATTTAATTTCCTGAAGTAGGGGGTCGAGAGCTGATGCCATTTTGAATAAAATAATGGAAGTTTTTTTTTTTTTTTCTTTCATGCATATGTCAGCAACGGTGTTTGTCGTCGGCCTGGCTTCTCCTCCTGGAAATGAGAGGGTGAAAACGCACTGAAGGCCCGCGGAAAGCCTTTCAGCGTCTATCGTTAAATTTGACGAGGAGGTGTGAGGTGAGCTGGAAGAGGAAATACATCTCGCTGTTGCTATACACCACTTGAGAGCTCATTCACTGCCTGGGGCTATTGACCACATCATGTCAGGTTCTACGCTAGAAACGCGTCCCCACACAGCCCTTAAATTGCATTTGGACCTTGGCTGGGGTGAGCAAATGCCTGGCCAGAAATCAATGAGAGGATACAAGCCTCGGTGGACACGGGAAGGCGTTAGCTTTCATTCCAGCTATTGATGAATGCCAGGTACATTTCATCAAACTACTGTAGCTCACTGGTTTTTTGTTAAGTGCACACATGCAGAATTTGAGATCGTTGCTTAGGGAGAGTGCCGTTACATAAAAGGTTGGATAAAAGGCGTCTATGGTGAATATGATTTGACTGTTGTTCTTTTAGTAGCCACGAGCTGAGAAGTCTACGAACACCAACGGGGAGATGGGTTCAATGCTTAAAAAAAATAAGTAGATGGATAAATAAACATTGTATCAAAGCTTTGCTTCAGTGATCTGTGACTAACTGGATAGCCATTAATGTTTAAAAATCCCAGAGTGTGAAACAGACTGGAACACATTGAGCTTCAGCTCAGCAGAATAGATTTTCATTTCCTTAATCAACTTCCTTATTCATCCCTTTTTTTTCTCAAGGAATTAATATAGATCAGTGTTAATGGGAGCCAAATACGTGAGTGGCAGCATGTGGGGAGCAGGCTCAGTGGAGAAGAGCAGGCTTTTCTCCTTCACCAGGAGCAGCATCTGTTGCTCCCCAGCTCCAGCGCTATTTACAGATAGTTGCTATTATTTACGCCTGATGAGATTCTATCCAATTTGCCAACCCACACTGTTTGCAGAGACGCGGACAACACAAGCACTTAACAACCAAGTAGCAGGATGAAGCTTGTCAGCTGGCAAATGCAGTTTCCGTCGCGGCGTCAGTAAAAACAGAGAAAACACTGATTTGTTTCTATAAATATAGACGTTCGGCGCGGGAGGGAAATGGCGGCGCATCGACGGAGCGCGGCGGCTACAGACACACACCTGCGTGTGCCGCCGTTTGCATAACATGCGCCTTGAATAACCTTCACAGTCGGATATTGATAATGATGCCAATGTGATAAACCCGAGGTATCGATGGCTTGGTCAGAGTTGTTATTCAGGAGAACTGACGTGCGCCGGTGAAGAGACAATATGTAAACTGAGATAAGGATTACACAAAGCTCTTAGGATAAAATTTCTACTCACCGTGTAACAGGCCTCTTCACAGAGCCACCAGAGCAGCATATTATGTACACCTCTGCTTAAATACTGTGTCTAAACCTCGGATGAATCCTTGGAAACTTTGATGTGGCAGCTTTGAGCTTTGGCTAGGTGGGCGAGCATTATTTTTAAAGTGAAATAATGCACTGTGAAAATTCTGTGCAAGTGACATTTTTGTGGATTTTGAAAATCATATTCGTCTCTGACTTCAGGGACTTCACAGAAAGAGGATTTATTTATGTCTGCGTTTGTGCGCGCGTCTATGACAGTGCGCAAGGAAGACAGGAAGCGAGCGAGAAATGACAAAACACAGCGCTCGGAGAGGAAGTGACAACGAAACAAAGGAACAAGAAACGAGCGAGACGGAGAGGGAGAAAGTGACAAAGTCGCCGAGCATAAAATGAGGTGACGCAGAGAAAGAGGGGGATGAAAAAAACGAGGCATGTCGAAAAGCAAAATAAATGGCGTGCGGGGAGGATTCACAGCAGCAGACAGAAAGAGGAAGACGTAAAAAAGGTCGGGGGGGTGGAGGGGGGGGGGGTTCTGCTGTGGCAACAGAAACGATGATTGCACTCTTTGCAAATAACATATAGTGTCAGTTTTACTCTGCTCCGAGCACCAGATGGATAGTTTTTCCACATCAGGACGATTTTGATGCCAGCAGAAAATAAAAATTGCAAATTGTCAACTGTAAAGAAAGAAGTCGCCTCTTCAGGAGCTCCGAGGTGTCACGTGTCACCGTTCAGGCCGCAGGGAGATTAAAACAAATACGTGCGTGAATGCGCACGGTCGCACTTCAGTGTTGCTTTGTGTAAATGCTCATTTAGCTTCAGCCGCTAAAAACGGGCGCGAGGATGTTTGCTCGGGTGTCGACGGGCTGAGCTGCTCATAGATCTGCACTCGTCTGATGGATCCTATCGGACGTACCAGTCTCTTTAATAACGCCATGCCCGGTTTTTTCCTTCTTTTTAACCACGTAGCCTTAAATGAAGATGAAGCGTCTGCAGCGCCCAACAGGACACAACAGCAGCCGCCTCACAGGATGACCCTTGATGCTCCACCCTCGCAGGGCGCAGCATCCATAAGCTGTTTTTGTCTATTGAAGGAAGGCGTTCCACTTCGCTAGATTACGGTCAGCGGCGATTAAGATCTTTGCCTCACTGAATCAGGCGAGGAAAAAGAGGGTCGTATTCTGTAACCTAAAGAAGAAGGAATAAAGGAGACAGAGGAGATAAAACAGATGAAATCCTTCCCTCGCTCAGGAGCCCCCGGCTGCTCAGTGGGCGTGGCGATCCCAAAGCATGAACGGCATCATTGGCTCCTCGCTTTGAATGTCTCTGTCTTTCTCCTGCTCTCTCTTTTTGTGTAAGTCTCTCCCGACTGAATCTCCTCGTCTGTTTTTTTTCTCACCTTACTGCCTTCGAAAGAGGGAAAAAACATCCCTTGTGTGTCTGTCCTTCCCTCTGATCTCTCTGATCTCTGATCTACAGTCAGAATATTATCAGTGCACAGTGGCGCCAAATGTGCATTTCATGATGCTGGATGCTTGAATGCCGTCTGCTCCTGCACTTATTGTAAGTCAGTCTGGGCAACATCCATAGGTTTCCTGTTTGAGAATGTGTCTCTCAGCCACAGATCTTATTAAAGCAGGCACATCAAATATGTAGGTGATTAAAGGGCCTGTTTTCTGAGTAGACATGAGCAAGAGGCATGTATTAAATCAATATTAATCAATACTTAGACCAATAAGACAGCGTTTCAAGCTTGTGTTAATAACCAACAGCCACTTTCCTCACCTAAAGATAAGATTAAACTAACAGCTCAGTACAGTAGTGGTCGTCACACAATAAGCAATGAATAAATGAAGGAATGAATGAATTAAAACACAGTGCAGCTTCAGTGACTGATTCGACTTTTGTGACGATCGCGTATCATTTGCGTAGAATCGTAGACGTTATGAGGCGACGGAATCAGTTGCTCTGGTGTCAAAACATCCAACATCAACAGTGAGCGAGTTCTTTACCAAGCGCTTGGTCTCAGTGGACCTGTCGAAACACTCAAAACCCACGTCTACGGTGAAATGTGATGACTCACTCGAGTCCCATGACACTTAAATCCCTGTGCTGCAGGTTTTTGTTAAGTTGATTTACTTGATGAAATATGTCATTCAAAAATAAAAAAAAATGAATGGAATGCAAATATTTTACATTGTGCAGCAGTGAGTGACAGAAATGGATGCTTTGGTGTCATGCTTGGCTTTTGGCGCTCAATAATTATGATGGAAAGGCAAAATGGTTTTAAGCTAAGCTGCCTCGTGTCATTATGGGAGAGGAACTCATCATGTCACTGGTGGACGAGTAGCAATGACAGAAGTTTATAATTTCCTATAACGCAGTCCGTTGTCCTGTGAACTCACCCTCCCTGTTACTGTGGAGCAGTCGCTTACCAGCGTTCTGATCTGAGCCCAATCCTTTCTCTCTCAAAGGCGAAACTCACAACTCAAACTCGCACAGGAATATTCTGTAAGCCTCTTAAAACCTTTCCTGAGCTGCCAGTCCTGCTTCTACTCCACCCGCATCTTCCTTTAAAGTTTGGTTTGTATCTGCTCTCTGTATGTCTAGTACATTTAAATGATCTCATCTCAAGCCTTGCGGGGTCATCCTCACCATCCGTATGTTTGAGCAGGTCATAAAGCCCCTCTCTCAAAGCTCTGTTGCTTTTCTGCTGGCCTACATTAGAGGCAAGGTTCGGGTCGCCATTGCACCTTCTAGGCACGTTCTTAGAGAGAGAGAGAGAGAGAGAGAGAGAGACGCTGCTCGCTCTCTTTCTCACTCTATCTCACAAGATAAAAGGTCTTTTTGTGGCTTGCACCCACTGCTTCCCTCTCATGCCCACATTGCAAAAAATAATATTAACAATTCAATTTAGCCGCAGCGCGATGTTAAAATACATCTTGGCTGCTTATTTTCCCATCGAGAGCGTTCCAATTGTTTACCAATTAGTTTTAATTTCATTGCAGGAACTTTCATTAGCTGTAACAAACTAATGTGTGGCAGGGTACTGTTAGCTTATTGCGAGAAAAGCGGTTGGATTGTGCTTGGATAAACTCAGATCATCTCACAACAATTGTAATTCTTTTTTTATCTGAATTCAAGGAAAGTAATATTCTTAAGGCACTGCAGGATTAAATGATCTATAAAAATAGACTTTTCTTCTGTTTGTCTGGTGCCTGCATTACCTTTGCTTCGGTCTCTCTCCGCCCACCATACAGTATGGCCAAGTATACCCTCACCCTTGATGCTAAACCACCTACAGTACTATAGGCGCAAACACCCCTATCCTCATGCATGCAGGAGGAACGCAGCGTAAACCACAGGGAAACCACGGGTCCCGGTCCAATAGGGCATCGCAGGGTGGGCTCCAGACCCGGCGGTGTGTGGCGTCTACCCATGTGAGGGCACTCGTGCTACTCCACTGTGAGTACAATGTATTCATACAGAAGTTGTCTATGGAGATTAAGTGCCTCTGCGGCGCCGGCAGGACGGGTCAGAGTTGGTCGGTAACGAGGAGCTACAGCACCAGCGCGGGGCAAACAATAAATCTTTCCTGTGTGCCAGCAGACCTGTGGACCTCCAGCTCACTGGATGCTTTGTTTTTTAAATGAGCTGAGTTGACCTTAGCGGTGCATTAATACACATTTCAGATGCAAAGACATTTTTGCTCAGCAAAAAAAAATAAAAAAAAGAAGAAATGAATAAAAAAGCACTGCTGCTGGCAATATGAAAGAGAATAACAGAGACAGCGAGAGGGGGGAGACGGAGTTTACTGTTATGACTGTTCACCTTTTTACCCAGGCTGCAGAATTAATTTCAGCGTTTGAATAGTAGTGCTGATGTTTGGCTAAAATAAACTGCCAGTGCAATGATCCTCAATAAAGAGCTATGAGTGTTTTACATGAGAAAAGACATTGCCATTTGCAGTGGGTGGCCCATCAGATCAGTTGCTGAGGGCTTAGAGAATAAAAAAACAAAAAAAAAAAAAAACTGGGGCTTTTATAGGAAGCTGATAGAATAGCCTCATCATATAAAAGCTCTGTCATACCAGGGCGAGAAGAAAAAAAGACTCTGTGCTGAGATTATGGGTTGTTTTTGCTCCATTTGGAATTCAAATGGTATTTCACACTGACAAAAAACAAAGCTGTGGAGATAAAGGCAGCTGGTGCGAGAGCTGTCATAGTGGCAGCGGCGTTTTTAATGTTTAAGGCAGGTCCAGCCATTGTGGGCAGATGGCTGCCGTTCAGCGGAGCCAGAGCTGGGACCCGGCACAGCGCCCCCTTAAGGGGAAGCGTGTCGTGGTGTTCCCCTGGAGGAGACCCAGACTGGTGGAAAACATTGGCCGGGCTGAGCCAAGCTGTCGTTCTGTCATTAACAGCTTATGATTGACACTGCTATAATTCTCTCAACCCTTGCGCCTCCTATCCCAACACCACCCACCGGCCTTCTTGGCCAACACTGAGACAAATGTGCATCCTCCGATCAGCATATGCAGCCTCGTCATCGCTCCCTGGAAAGGATGGAGGCCCTTATAGCTGTCCGGAACAGAATGTCAAGATGAAATGAGGGACGAAGGGACGCCAGAGGAGCACTAGCCGGGGCCAGATTAGCCATTATTTGCCACCCGAACCCTCGTGATGTGAAGCCAAGGTCAGGCGAGCAGGAAGGCACAGCTGGGCACCGAAACAGTGGCAAATGGCCAGCCTGTGATCAGGCGTGTCATTTCTGTCAAGAAGGTGACCCGCGCGATCGCGTCCGACCCACTAACCAGCGCCTGAGGCCGTAGCAGTGAATGATGGCTAACATTTGCACTTAGCGCTTGCGCTCCCAAGTAGAAGTGGAGAAAATCTTAATTTCGTGGCTTCGTCAGCCTCGTTACACGAAGTCACGCTCCGGGAGAGACTTAGCAGCGTCTGGGTTCAACGGTCCCTCAACCTCAGCCTGAGAGCTCGTCACACAAACGCACTGAGAGCCAGAGCTGGGCGGGGAAGGGCCGGCACACGGGGGGGGGGGCGGCCTCGCTAACCATGCCCTCTTCATTAGGCCTGAGAATCCAATGAACCCACGTGACGCAGCCCCGTCTCCGCCTCTGTCGCCCTTTCTTAGCCTTTTTGAACCGCAGGACGACAGAACGACACTCAAGTTAATTAAGATTTTAATCCAGGGTGAGAGTGTCAGTGCCACACGACAAAGGCAAGCCCAGGCCCATCAAGCCGGAAAAAAAAGGGAAGCTAGATTTGGATGTTTGCTATAAAACACGACAATATTCATCTGCCCTCGCAGAGGTCAAACCGAACCAGTCACTTTGTAGAGCGATGCAAAGTGCCCGACATCTGGGCCTATTTCACCCGGCGAGAAGCTTAGTTCAATGTCATCTACAGCTGAAATGATTAGTTCATTCCCAAACACAAAATAGAGAATCAAAAGCCATGTCAGCTGTTGTAAACATGAGGAAACAAATTACGCACGAGGGTAGGGGAGCGACAATCCATGACTGACTAAAGAAAAAGGGGGATGGAATTGACTTGGAGACATTTGAATGCTTCTGCTTCTTCAAAATCCTCTCGCAACTCAACTTCAAAATGGGACAGCTTGCTACAGCTGACATGTTGGGAGATTAAACACGCGCTCGCACAAAGCCTGATTCATTCTTCATGTTTTCCACTTAGTTCTGAATCACATTTGAGGACCTTTCCTCTATCGGCGCGCCCCAAAGTTCGACTTAACCAACAGAAAGACCTTCTGGGAAATGTAGTTGGAGTGGAAATGCGAGCGAGCCCTCCCAGCGGCCTGATATGGCATCAGGCTGCAGGAGAGGCAGGGGCCTATCCCATATTAGGTGGGTTCACCTACGTGGCAGGGCGTGAATGGTGGAGGAAGTGGGACAACTCCCAGCAGGCTGAGCGCTCACTGGCCAATAAATGATAAAAGAGCAAGGCCGGTCCCCGCGCTGCCTTATTGAAGTTTACCTTTGTACGTTTGCGCTGAATCCCAACCCTCTGCATTTTTAACACATATCTCCTCCCCTCTGGAAGTCCGCGGACCATCAGAGACGTCCGGGCCTGTTTTGACTGATTGGCGTTTGGCGTGGGAAGATAAAAGAGCTGCCGGAACGACTACAGCGATCAGGAAAGTGTTCTTCATAGAGAAAAGAACCGTATTTCCCCGCAGATGTTTTTCAGGACAAGATTAACTTTGTTTTTGCTTCTGCCAGTTTTCCGAATCTCTTCTGATACCTCAGTTAATAATATAATGTTTGGTGAGCCAGGGATACATTTGCAGATGGGAGAAAATGACTGTACCTAAGGTTTTAAGCATAGAATATGGATTAAAGGACGTGTGTTCTCTTCTGTTCTGTTTTATCATTACTTTTCTACTGATATATTTAAAACAAACCAATGCCAAACTTCTTTGTGGGTCTTTTATGTTTCTCAAAGAACGTGTCTACGCGTCAACCTCCGTGAGGTGGATATTTACAGTATGCCCTATACTGTAGATATTTACGCTGCGCATGGCTGCAGTGATGAAGGCTGCATCCTCATCCTCAATAAGACTGAGCTCATTAATAACATAAATCTGTGCCTTTAACCTGAGCAAGGAACAGATACAGGCACATCAGTGCAACCTTTAGGGTACGTTGGCTCTCCTTCATGAGACCTGAGCAGACGTGAGCCTGATAATTCACTGACCCGCTCGGTCGACCCGAAACACACTAATCATATTTGCACAAACATAAGCACTTTAACTTTATTCAGATATGCAAATGAGACTTGATACCGGTGCAAGTCAAACTCTGAGAAGTTTTTTTTTTTTTTTTTTAGAGCCAGCTCAATACCTTCCCACTTAATATGCTGCCAAGTTAATCAGCGTTGGTTGAAATCCGAAAGATCACAGGCACTTTAGCTGCTGACGCGCCCGGCGTTCCTCAAAGGCAACGGCTGATGGATCTCCTGTGTTCATTATAGAGGGAAGGAGTTCTCTTTAATCAGCCTGGGAGTCACTTATCATAAGGATGCTCTGTCACACGCGCACTCATGCACATACACAGAGCCTCACACCTTTGTGCAGAAATACACACAAACACACACTCATATACAGGAGGTCAGGACTTTTCCAAAGATGGAGAAGTGACTTGGTGAGATCACAGAGGATAAGTTTACAGATGCAGAATTCCCATCACCCACGGATGCCTCTGGGATTATCCCTAAGTAATCCAAAAAGGAACAAAGTGTGTTTATGAATATCACTGTGTGTCAACCTACAGACCTGTTAGCATGACTGAGCGTGCTGCCAGTCAGCCGCTGCGCCGGTCGGAACGTGACAGTCCCGGGAGGATGTGGTCTCGTGGCAGGATGTGTTTACGATTAAATAAATATTTGAGGGCTTTTGTTCAAATACCTGTCGGGGGGGATGTAGGTAAATATATGTGGCTGTACGTTTGGCTCAGTGCTGTGTCACCGTGTGTGTGTGTGTGTGTGTGTGTGTGTGTGTGTGTGTGAGTGTGTGTGTGTCTGTGTGTGTCTGCGTGCGTGCGTGCGTGTGTGCGCATGTGTGTGTGTGTGTGTGTGTGTGTGTGTGCGCGTGCGTGCGTGCTAGTGCGCCAATCTCTTTGGCTTGTGGACAGGCGAACACTGATTTAATCACTCCCCAGGCAGAGTGTGGGGGAGGCAGAGGAGGCTGTGAGGCAGATAGGAACAGACAAACGCGACAAGGCGAAAGAAGAAGCGAGCACGGCCGCCTTGCAGACCGGCGCGGCTGCATAGTGAATACAGACACTAAACGTACATCTACACGGAAGCAAAGACATGCACATACTGTATATAATATACAATACAGTGCATTGTAGTTTATTATTAAATCTTTTTTTATTTATATGTATAATAACAGCACTTGCATTTGCTGATGCCGCTCATGCGATTGTGCCGTCAGATGTTTATCTGTATACGGGTTTTTGTTTATTATGTGCCTCTGGATACACGGACTGTATTTAGTCCCAACCAGAGGTCACTAATGGAGAGCAGGGTGGTAATGGGGCTGGCAGGTCAGGCCGTTCTGTAATCACATCATTCTTTACTCAATAAGGTAAAGGTCAGTCCTCTCCAGCAGACGCCATGTCCCTGCTTTGACCCGCTGAGAAACAGAAGGCCTGGCACCTCAACCTCAGGGTCTGTCGGAGGCTGCATCCACGCTCATTCAGCTCCTGCGAAGCCTCGTTCCCTCTCTCTTCACCAGGCAGTTTGACAACAACACGCGACGGCAACAAGTAGGTGAAGGTTTCTTTACACTTACGTCATTTTACTGTGAACAGCTCGACCTGCTGTTTGTGAGCTCACTGTTTTCTCCATCTCTGTAGCTTTAATCAGTTTAAAGAGACAGGATCTCAGCTGTACAGTGTAATTCAAAGTAATAGATCGGGGTCGATATTAGTGTTACATTCAAACACCTGCAGATTTTATTTTGCAGGCCCACATCACAGTGGTTGTTCCTGTGTGTCATCATGAGTTTTTACAAACCTTGAGGTTTTCCTTTGACTTTTCCTTTTAGCTGCAAAATGAGTGTTTGCTAGATTTAAACAGCTCGTCAGTCAGAAATGCAAAGCAAGAATCTAGCAGAAATTATTTTTTTCCTGCTCTTGTATCTTCTCTCTTTTCCGGGATGAGTTTAAATTCTGCAACGTCATAGATTTATATAAATGCTAATCTTTTTGATATTTCTAAAAGTAAGCAGTTCACACATTTGAGAAAAGAACTAGGGAGTACCATGAAAATAGATCCCCCCTTTCTCCCCACTCTCTCTCTCTTTATCGCTCTCGCTCACTCGCCTCTCACAGCAGCGAGTGCGTTGGTTCTGGAGTTTGACAGAATCAGACCATGTGATCAATGAGAGCACAGCGGTGACAGTGAGGACCGAAGGCTGAAACATTACACACACACACACACACACACACACACACACACACACACACACACACACACACACACACACACGTACGCACAGTGGAAACCTGAGACTAACTGCAGTAATTAATTTAGAACTTTCTGTAAAACACACCACACACACACACACACACACACAAACACACACGATCGCAGCCTGGAAAATGGATCAAAACAGGAGTCAGTGGAAAGTAACAGCTGTAAAAATTTGTCACTTTCCCCAGGAGTCATTTCCGTGGGTTTCAGGTGTGTGACATGGCAGGCGAGCAGCAAAGGGAAGGAGCTTAAAGAGTGACCTG
Organism: Betta splendens; assembly: GCF_900634795.4. Classification (NCBI taxonomy): domain Eukaryota; kingdom Metazoa; phylum Chordata; class Actinopteri; order Anabantiformes; family Osphronemidae; genus Betta; species Betta splendens. The sequence continues at coordinate 4,441,552 of NC_040883.2, read as the reverse complement.
GGAGACTCCCAGTGAAATGCCTCTAATCAGCCCCGGGGGATAACATCCTCTCTGGGCTCTGGCTGAGCTGGGAGCCGGGGGCAGGCACATGGCAAGTCTGCCAGACTGTCTTCCTAGAGATCAATACCCAGACTCCTTTTAAAGTGTGACATGTTGAGAGGCAGACAAGGAATTCTACTTCTGAATTCCCAGGGAGGAGAGTTTTTATGTGATTTTCTGGTGAAATTGCCTGACATACAGCAGGTGTGTGAACATCAGCATGTGGTTACGAGCGTTGTGTTTCTGTGGATTGCATCAGCCTTATCTTCATTAGGGGAATGCGAAGGGGAGGGACTGTGCATGTTCAATATGTGCACAAACAAAATGACTTGTGGGTGATTGCTCGAGCCAAATATTGAGTTTACTTCATTAAAACACACCATGAAAACGAATGTCTACCAGAGCAGCATCTGCACCAACTGTACTGTCACCCCAAAGATTCTACGTTTTAATTGGTAATTCTCACAAAATAGATGTGCTGTTACTCACAAATATTTTAACATTTCTTTTTTATACCAGCTGGATTTTTTTATACAAAAGTCCTTTTTTACAGTATTTGAACTAGCCATGCAGAAATTCAATGCTAGCATTGCAAAAAGCTTACAAATGATACAGTACCTCATCCTGTAATTTATCAGCACCAACAAAATGAAGAGGCGAAAACAAATAAAAAGATAGTTTCACATATTTGCCTGCAGCAGTTCCAACACCCTCCCTTTGTTTTTTTAGTTTTTTTGTCAAACTAGCAGCACCCATCTGGCTCCCCAGCAGCCAAACCGTAGGAAAGTCTTTGCCAGTACTACCTGATCCAGCCCCGCTTGTTCTTCTGCATAACTTTCCCCAGCATCCGTCCCACCTGACATCTGGCACCGGCTGACTGGGCACAGTTCAGCGCAGCTCGGCTGCGTAGCTTCAGGGGAGGTCAGCGACTGGGGACCGCGCGCCGGGGCCGTCGGGGAGGGTGCTCTGCATGCTGAGCAGCGTGATTAGGCGCAGGAGCACGGAGGGGCTGCAGCCTGAGAGCGGCCGGCGGGGAGACAGGCGTGACGGCACACGGCCCTCCCTGCCGTGCCGCCGCCGACCACGTAACGGGTGACAACGCACAGCCCATCTAGCTTCGGCCAGAGGCGATTCAGGGAAGTCGCGGAACATGAGCTAAAAACTTGCATTCACCGGATTAAGTTTGTGGGAGACGTTTTGAGTATTTACTGTGATGGAAAGACACATTTGTGATTAGATGTACAGACCAAAGCATGCACATCCAGGTACTGTCCTTTAACATTAACATTAACATTAACATTAACAGAAACACTAACGCCTTGCAGCACGCCTGCCCTCCTCAGGGAGTCTTGACACACAATAAGCTCAACCCAATAGGTTGCAATTTCACACAATCCTTCGCCCGTGACTCTTAAAAAAGATCCACTGCCATTGTTTGGCTGCTAAATAATGTCTGGCCATAGGGTAGGCAGGATTCCCATTGCGAGTAGCGTAACGATGTTCTGCCCCCCTATCTCTCAGTCTGCTTTTAGTTTGGCCTATATAATAGCAGCCACAGGGGCATTCAAGTCTGTAAACAACATGGGTGTTATTACAGTCCACACACGCCTCAACTGGAGCGATTGTTTGTATCAGTAAAGAACGTTTTGAACCAGATGCTCAGGACCTATTGATTATTGATGTTTTCAGCTGTTATGACCACACCAGGTTGTCTTTGAGTTTATCAGAATGAGTTAGAATTAGTTTTATTTTGTAGTGAGCCAGATTTAAATGGAATAACATACTGTACTGTATGACTTTTCAGTGTGTTCAGGGTCTCAAGTACAAAAGCGATGATGGTTTGAGTTTTAAGCATCAGTGGGGTTTTTTTTATGTCTGTGTAAGACAAAAACCAAAAAAAAGACCCCAAACTCTGTCAAGTCACCACTGTCCCTGCAGTGAGAGCAAATTGATAAAGATAATGAGCCCGTGACAGGCCTGGCCCCCGTGGAGCCCAGCACAGCTGACTGCCCACAGCAATGCATCCCTTCCCCTGCCTCCGTGGACACGATGCCATCGTGACGGATAATTTGCGTAATACCTTTCCATTCCACCTCACTCTGCCATTCGATCTAATCGGGCCTCTCCGCGTGGAGCGTGCCCAGGTGCATTATGGTAACTGATAAACCAGAGCAACAACACAGACACAGAAATAAGCCTGTGATTAGGGAAATTGTTGCTGCGGCACAAGCAAAAGATTCATGAAGTGTTCCTGACACACACAGATTACTTTCCATTCCCCGCGCTGCGTCTTCTTCTACCAGTGAGGTGAACAATGGGGGGATGTGCTGGAGGACTGGAAATGATTGCTTGTATATAATGGTTCATTCGAAAAAAATAGGTGTTCAGAGGACGAGTCGGCAGTTCGCATCACGCCGGTCCCCTCGGCTCATTGTTGTTTGGACTTTGCCCGTCGTGCACAAGCGCGCCGACATACGCGGGCGCGTATTTCTACTCAAGACCATGCAGCACAGGTACGGGGCATAATTAAGAAGAATAAAGGCGTCCGACACTGCCAGGAGCGCGAGAGAGAGAGAGAGCGAGAGAACGAGAGCGTGAGCAGAGGTAGAGAGGTCAGCCAAGCGCCGGGATGATAATGAAAGAATAATAATAGAGTACAGGATAAAATTACTGAGCTTTACCCACAATATCTTCTCTCATTAGTGCCAGCACTAATGTTGCCGTTTATGCTTGTGTTCTACACCAGCTCCCCCTAATTAGGCGTGGGCTTCTAAAAATAAACAGCAAACTAAATAGTGGCGTGAAAGTACATGCAAATCTGTCGATGTACAGGAATAATGGTGGCGGGTGGCGGAGGGGTGGGGTGGGGATTAGTGGTGCGCTGCAGACTGAAGTAATTGAGTTGGGTAGTGTTGACACCCGGGCGTAGTCACAGTGCCCATGTTGTGGAACGCGCGTGCCGGCGCTACAAGGCTCAGCCGGCGTTCGCCCTGTGCGGCTGGCGTCGCGGGGAGCGCGTTGGCTCTGGAGGGAAGACCGGATGCGAGGAGGATGCGCCCACGCTCGTCCCTGCAGGAGTTCTTTGAAAAGAGAGGAGTGGACTGGGACCTTCTTTCGTGAAACACCTGAGAGGGTCCGGTCAGTCACAGGTGGGGGGGGTTCTTTAGAGGAGACGGGGCATTATTAAAGTATTAAAGTGCTAAAGTAAGAAGTATTAGAGTGAAATCAACCAGATTCCTGCAGCACTAATTGCACCTAAAATCGTCACAACATTCCTTTAAGGAGCGACACAAGTAAATTGCGGGGACCAATGCGTCTGTCACTACTTTGCTTCTGTAGTACTTTGCTGTGAAAATAGTTTCAATCCAGTGTGTTTTCTCCCTTATCTGCTGCATATCATGAAGCTGTCAACATCCCAGCCAATCCCCATATATATTAGATGTTATTTGAGCTATTGAGCTTGAATTTGTTCTCTGAGCAATGTCACCAGAGGACACCAAATCTTTGTTATGGTAATTACAGCTCAGTGAAATTATGTAGATGAAACAAATGAATGGACCAAAGTTTGAGCGAGCAGCGCGCTCGGGGAAATGTTGTATTTCCCAGTTAGTCATCTTCGAGGGGAGAATACAGCTTAATCGTAATTCAAATGATAGCAAGTATTATGACGAAGGAATCAAACTGAATGGCATTGCCTGTGAACTTCCTCTCAGGGAAACGTGTGACGGCGCAGACAGGGAAAACTGATCACGCCCCAGCCAGGTTTTCTCCTGTTTTACAAACCCTGCATGAGTCAAATCGTAGTCGAAACTTTAAAAGTGGTAAACCTGTACTTTGCAGATTTGCTACTGGCGTCACTCACGTCTGGGTTTGAAAAGCCGTAACTCTGTGGTGACTAATGTGTGCCTTGAACGCAGCCCGCTGGGCCTCGCTGCTCGGTCCGTTATCGCAGCACTGAGTCACAAGCGTCGGACCTAAAGCTTTGAGTCCTCCTGGCACGAGGAACACACCGGTAAACATACAGTACATGTAGTCGCACACTGTACAAGTATTTCCTCTCTCCCTCTCTCACACACCAACAGCGCCGCTTCCCCAGGAGCCTGTGCTTTTTATAGGACGGCTGTGTGTTGGCGTGGGCGGCGATATGGCCGCACCGTTTCACCCAGCTCAGGCTGGATCTCAGATCAATATCGCTGGTCCCCCGGTGGCCAGCTGGTTCAGGCCGGACTCGGAGCTTCTGAAAACCTGTTTATGTGGTTTAACTTCCGTCATCGCTAATAATAGTAGACCGTCTGCTTGTTATTTGCCGAGCGGTCATAGACGCCACGCAATATTCTCACTGTGACAACCGGGAGGACGCTTGTGCTTCATCATCCTGAACAGAACATAACCAACAACTGCAAATGTTACAATCAACACAAAATCCAGGATAAGAATAAATCACCTTGGTTATAGATGATTCTTTTTTATATTTCACCAAATCTATGTTACCCGGCTGCTAAAAATCAAGATATCATTTTAAATCATTTTAGAAATGTACATTTGAGTAATAAAACATCTAAGACACCAATTCCTTTGCCTTTGCTCCTTTAATGAATTTTTTAAGATAATTAAAGTGGTAAGTAGATGTATTATTAAACTTTTGGGAATGCTTTGTCATATTTAACTAAATACGTTCAAAGTAAGATGAAAGGTAAGAGTTGACTAAATTGGAAACTTTTATCTTTCATAATGAATTTGAGAACAATTTTTTTTGGATCAAATATGATGAAACCCAGAAGCAGCAAAACAAGCACAAGGCTGCAGCATCTAAGTCTGCGGTTCAAAAAGGGCGGAGTAGACTTTGCAGCGATCTCTATGGCTAGTTGGGCCCTGTGACCTACCTGTCAGGCCCTGACAACTCTTCATGATCAAGGTGACTTATGGGGTAATGTCCAGCACTGTGACATTGCGGTCAGGATCTCATTCCCTGACAGATTACAGTGCTGGACAAGCAGCCACTTGCAGCACTGTGGCTGTGATGACTCTAATAATTGAAGTGCTCAAAGGTGGATGCTTTGGACAGATGAAACCCCAGTCAATGGATCAATAGAGTAATCGTGAGCTCCGGGTTCTGCAGCTGGGCGAGGTGGACTGGGCCTGAACAGACGACAGCGAACTGTGAAAGGTCACAGTGCTTTTTTCTGTCAATACTCGTCTTCTTGCTTTAAATCTATTTTTCACACGCCCAAATTTGCTATTATGGGACCAAACGAGCTACATGTGCCCTCGGTGCCATATATGATGTAGAGAAAGTGACAGAATAAAAAATATACCTTACAAACAGCATGACAGCCAATATCTTCTAGGCAGTCTGTGGCATTTATAGGAGTATTGGTCGGGTTTAGCCTTTGGGTTCCACTATTATTGTTTTATCTCTCCCTGTCCAATTTCACTGATATAACCATCTATTTGTCTATCTTCTGCCTGGCAAATAGAGAAAAACACTGCTCGACATTCAACGCGTGGGCACAAACTGGATTCATAATCACCACTCACGTTGCTCACAAGTCATTTGCCGTGACTTTATCAGCAGGAAAACACACAGAAGGTTTGTTCATGGACTTAATTGAATAGAAATGACTGAGCCCCAGCATCATTTTCATATTGCTCAAATGTCAGCCGCTGATGAGGCGACAGTCTGATCTGGCCACCTGTCAAGCCTCTCTGTGAGACGCGTCGCCGAAAAATACGGCATCGGCAGCACCGTGTCTCACCTTTACCTACAGTGGTTGGAATGGTGACCAATGGACAAACAAAGTATAAATATCACAGAAACACGTCAGTTAAATAAATAAAAGAGCGGGCATAAAGCGATGAGGACTACTGGCTGTGTAGTTTGCCAAATGCAGGTGATCTGTGGTGATGAGAACAGCAAGATGACTCAGAGCAGATGATTTGTAATGTGCAAAGGTCTCTAGAGAATGAGGGGATAAGTCACTAATAGGAAATGTGCCTCACAACTAAGTATAGCTCTAACACACTCTCCTACCAGTAATTTACACTTATCCAGACAAACTGAGCTTCAGTGAAAGTGAAATGCACGAGAGGAAGATTTTTCCTACATTTTGTATTGAGATACTATTTAGCATTTTATTTTTACTAGAGGTTTAGAGCCAGAGTTGCCTAGGCTCTAATTATCCTGCTGCCACTGTGAAAAGCTACTAATAATAAGTGCAGTATTTAAAGACTAAAAGTCATAACTTTTGGTGGCAGGTCCCTAAAATGACAATAAAATAGAGTTGAAGAGAAAATCAAAGAGAGTAGAGAAGGAAGAAAAAACAATTCAAGGTAAATACCAGATGCTGGAGGCCAGAGTTGTGGTCAGCGCTGCACACTCAAATAGCCCAGTGTGTATATAAAGGACAGAGCATGAAGGAGTTAAAGAAGGAGCAATAAAGAGGTGGAAGCCGTATCTACCGTGGATGGGGAGCAATGCAGAGGCAAACTAGGGAGGGGGCAACAAACAGGGAAGTAGTGAGAAAGAGAAATAGCCAATTAGCAGGAAGCCAGCAGGTGTGCTTTCTCTCTGGAGCCCTCTCCCCACACTTCCTTTGCCCCCCATTCCTGGTATTGGGGTAGGAGGAGTGTGTGTGTGTGTTTGGGGGGTGGGGGGCGCCAATGATGTGCGGGCCTTAAAAAGCAGGGAGTTGCTATGGCAACCGCCCGGCATGCTCTGTATCCAGGGAAACGGAAATGTCACTGCTTTAAGAGGTCTCACGGAAAGCGAGCGAGAAAGAGAGACGCCGAGAGAAGGATGGAAAACAAAGGTACAGGTATCAGCCCGACGAGATGTAGAGACAGGCTCCATCTATTACTGCTGCTCTTTGTACCGGGCCTGTCACATTATCTATGGAGTTTCTCTTCAATCAACTTAATCATCTGGCACCCGTAGAAGGTAATTTAGTGACGGTCCCCTACCGCAAACGGGAAATCCAGGTTGCCTGCACCTGAGCACGAAACAGCCCAAGTCCAGGCCTTTAAGGGCTAATCAACCTTGATTTATTTAATCAAATATTTACTGTCATAAGCAGCCTGAGGGTGTGGTGGGAAAGCAAGGCCGCATTGGCAGCATGTGGCGAGGTTGAACGTGGTCTGTGTTTGCTGTTGCGCTAGGGCTGACCCTCCAAATCACACATTAGCCAGGGCCGACGAGCTGAAAGCCCATTAACCTGAATGGCCGCTGATTGCTCCACCATTAACACAGTCTGACTCCTCTCCTCCAGGGCTGTGCCCACTTACACAGGTGCTTCAACACCCTGCAAGGTCTTGGCTTAATCAGAGTAAACAAATGTTGTTTATATGTGATGGCAGTGCCACTTTGTGTGACACGTGTCACATGTTAGAGCTTCAGTCGCTTCCACTTTCCTCCATTTACTCTTGACTTTTTAGTTTATCCTCGTATTGTGCCCATCTGGCATAATTAACCTTTTGTTGTAACCTGTTGCCAGTTGGAAATGAATGTTTCAATTGCTTTGGAAAGTCGGCAGAGAAGTGAAAGGTGTGAGTACTGTACACGCGTGTGGTATTTGTGTGGGGAGGACAGCGGGTTCTCGGGGAAGGAGATGGCCGGCTAAATGGAGCATTGCACCCGCATGCTGCTGCGCGCCTGAGAGTGTGGCCCGGCCATGCCTAATTTATTTCCTCTTTTGTCGTTGTTGTCTCCATTCCTCGGTTGATTAAACCAACCTCATGCAGCTATGCTCAACAAATAGCCTAATTGAGTACGACCTTGGCAAATGATATATCAGGCCTATCCTCCAAAAACACCACCTGCACCAGACGCCCATCTCTCCAGCCCATCGCTCTGCGGGCCGGCGCACCAGGCACAACAAACACAAACAGGGGATTCGCCTCCTCAGCCAAAGTCATTTCTTGCACGACCTTTCCCACAAATCACCGCGATGACACAGGCCTGGATGGATCACTGAAATGGGACACATTTGTATCACTTAGACCTTTCATCAGATGCAAGCCGATACTCATCTATTATTCCCCTTTCCATTTGCAACTTTTACCCCACAGCCTGCGCATGGAAAGCAAAATAACTGAACAAAGCATTCCTATCAGTGCCCCATGCAGCAGCTGCATCCAGCTTAAACAGTACAGAATTCTCATTAAATTTCCATCTCGTCTCTGTGTTTAGATGGAAGCTGGAACGAGGGGGGGGAGGGGGGTGTAGGGGAGGGGTGGTAGTTTGTGTTCAAAGGGGTGTGCTGTGGAGGATCTGATGGCTCTCTCAGTGAAGTCTCTGGTGGGATCTCTCGCAGGATACAGATGCCTGCTCCAAGATGGCTTCATACCTAATGAGTCTGAGCTCCAGCAGGGCTGCACACAAAGCAGCGCTGCCCTCGATTCTCTGTTTGTTTGCCACCGCCAGCCCCACCCTCGTCTCGCTCGCTCGCTCGCCCGCCCGCTCTCTCGCTCGCACGCTCGCTCAGCACTGAGTGATGTGCCTGCCCACAGCTAGTGTGTGACACTGATGTGTTTCTCAGGAGGGATGCGTATCCTGCAGGTAAACACCTGGAGGCTGAAAAATCACCCTCCAAAAACAGGCGGCGAGGACTGAGCTCCAGCCAGGGACTGTTAGCAAAGTGACACCCGCGCCTCCGCCTGTCTCCGTGTGCGCTTCGGTTTCAGTGCCAAGGCACTGGACCACAGGACAGGGCTCTGTGTGTGAAGAAATAATGCCTAAATGGCAGATCTGATTTTATTCATATTATATTAAAAATCATTACAAAGCATATGGTAAATTTCAGGACTGCAGCTTTATATATATATATATATATATATATATATATATATATATATATATATATATATATATATATATATATATATATATATATATATATATATATATATATATATATATAATTGCAGATTGTCAGTGTGTGTGTTTGTGTCAGGGACCCATTCATACCATGGTGACCTCTACTAAATCCACGGAGGAGGCTGCCAGAAGCAGCTCTTCCCTCCGTGTCCCTTAGAGCCTGCAGGCGGGACAGGGATGTGATGATAACAATAGGTCCCACTGCCAATACAGAGCCTGCGAGAATATCGGAGAGGAAATGGACGGCTGCTGGGAGAGTTAAGTTTGTGTGAAGAAACAAGAGAAGTCTGGTCAGGTCTCGCCATTACTCAGAGGTCAGACACTGTTTTCAACACTTCAACTCTCCGCACTGCTGATAATTTTAGTGGTAGCATCCACAGGCAACCACTTTTAAAATCAAATGGAAAAATCACACTGGGGGGTATTGCATACTGTAGCTCATTAAAACTTCACTTTAGAGCTCTTTGAGGAGCTCCGCGCTTGGAGGGTGTGTGAGAATAAGTCCCTCAAGGCCACTCACATAAGACAAACTGCAGGGGGTGTCTATGTGTGTTGCCATCCAGGCGGTTAATGCATAGTGCACTAAAGGCCCCATACAGTCCACAGCCCTCACGCCATTAAAAGCCTGCCTGAGATGAGCTGTCATGGTATAGACGGTGGCTGTCTCAAGGCACAATGACTTTAATCAAAGCCTGTGAAGAGCCAACAGTCACTGGGGACAAGTCGCATTGGGAGTTGAGTTATAAGAATGGAGAAGCCATGCAGTCGCAGCTCCTCCCAGATGTGGAGCAGGGATTAAACAGTGATGAAGTGGCACAGATGGATGGAGCATAAAGAAGCCTACATGCCTTTTCCTAGAGAGCTGTCATGATAGACGGCCCGGCCAGCTCTTGGCTGGGAGCTCTCAGTCGCAGTCCGGACGACCTGGAGCATTTGAACAAACCTGGGTGTCTGCCCTCTGGTGTGCCTCTGCTCCCCTTTGAAGCAGCCTTCCTTTATAGCCATCCATCAGCTGATAATTTGACGTGTGCCCCTCGTCACGGATAATCCGAGCCATCAGGGCCCCACCATCAGAAGAACCTAATATTGTATTCCTCTCAACACTTCGCTGCAAATATTAAAAACATTTCCCGTGGTTAACAATTTACATATGGCCACTATCACAAGACTTCATTAAATGAATAATTTGGGATCATATCTCTCCTCAGATATTTGTAAATCTAATTATTCCTTTATCAAATTGGATTTAGCTGTTATTATTTTTATTTTCAGGGCGTGGTGCCCGGCAGTAGGATGATGAAATTGGTGCGGTTTAATATCAGTGCTGCTGATAAATGTGTTTGGTTTCATCATTGCAGCTGTAGACAGTCCAAAGGGCAGGCGCAGTGCTCCGGAGCACGGGCTACTGCCGGGACGACTTGTGCGTTAATCATATTACAGCGCGGCTCCAAGGTGTGCAGAGGACATTTGCACACAAGGAAATGTGTGTAGGACAAAACGGAGGAAAGGCGGCACCTCGAGTCACTGCAGCGATGCTAAGTTGCAGTGCTGAACAGACAGGATTGTTGTGTTTACTGGTTAAAGACGCAGGGAGATTATAACTTTCTACGGGGAGCATAATTAGCCATGAAGCATCAAATAGGGAACAAAGAACACAGACATGAAACCGCCTCTGATGCATATCCTTGAACTCTCAACAAGGAGATGGCTTCTTTGCAGAATAAACAGGTTCCCCATCCTTGTCTCGGGGTGCCATTTGATCTCTTCTCTTTGCTGCCATCTACATGTTTTCCAACTATAAACAAAGGAAATAGAAAACGGATGATTCTCCGTGGAGCCAGTCTGATAAAACGCTTCTTCCTTGAAAGTGTACAGTGAGGAGAGAGTGGCGCTCCCCAGAGCATCTGTGTCCACTGCCAGTGTTAGTCCAGCCTCCACGGTCTCTGGAGACCCACTGTTGGTGAGCACAGGGAAGGCAAGATGGGAAAAAACACACAGGGGGAAATTAAAAAGCTTGTTCTCCTTTCTTCTTCCCTCTCATCATCGGTGCTCCTCTGGTACAAACCTGGATTTTCTCTTTCTCTTTGTAGCGCAGCACAAATGAAAACATGTGAAGAGAAGCAGAGAAAAATGAGGCACCCTCAGGTGGGAAGAGAGGGTAGAGAGTGCAAAGAGGAGCGCTGGGACTGTTTTCATACAAACAGATAAGCCAGGGAGAGGATGTGGAACATTTTAATGTGCTGCCTACAGTACAACCTTCCCCTAATACTACCCTCATGTGTGGGTGCGTGCTTACACGAGTCCGACCCACGGTACCTGTGTCCTGTTCATGCTGAACTTCACCTAAATAGGAAATGTTGAAGTTGGTAACTTGCTGTAACCAGCGTTGAAACGTGCAGCAGCCTCGTGCCGGCCTATGGAACCTGGGGGGGTTCAGTCTACTGCATCTACTGTGAAAAGCAGCTTAGGGGCGTAACTGTTGGTGGCAGCCGGTCCAAGGATACGTCCCGCAAACGCCGCCTCCTCCGTGAGCCCTCTCACCAGACGCCCATAGCAAAAGAAGCTTACAATCTTATCTATGCCCAGTCCACCGTCATCTATTTATTTATCCCAATCCTGAAAAGAAAAAGAAAATGAAAAACACACCTTTTTCATTATTTTATTCTTCATTCAAGTGCTTTCCAGCTGACTAAAATTCATATTTATGCTAATATGCGGCACCTCTTTCCGCCTCTGCCTCGCATGGGAGATGGGAGCCTTGCTAGAATTAATGACATTGCATTGGCGGTAATGTTTGCCGCGTTTCATTAGCTGGTATATCTTTAATTTCCAATAAACACAGTAATTAGGGGATGTATCCGCGGAGACAGGCCCTGGCAGGCTGCTGCCGTGGTAACAGCTGTAACCAAATCTGCACAGAGGTAACAGCAGTCAAGGAGGACTTTCAGCTTAACCAAATCCTGCCTCGCAGTGGGAAGAGCCTCAATTCAATTATATGAAAATGAAGCCCACCACAGATATAAGCTCGGCCCTTCATGGAAGAGTGAGAGGAATGGGGAAGCGTCTACTAGAGCAAGCGCAGGGAAAAAATGGCTCCAACTAATACATCCATATATCACAACACCACTTTTTTTTCCTCTCACTATAAAAATCAAACACTGACATAAATATAGACTTTTATTTCACTTTTTTTTAAAAAGCCCATTTCAAAGCAGAATCTCCATTTGACTCATCGTTCAAAAGCCTACTTTTTCAAAGAGCACTTAAGAGGGAGGGGAAAACATTCAGAGAATGATCCAAAAATCAGCCCATCACATATTACACCGCCTCTTGCTCTGCTCAGCACAAAGGCCAGGCGGATGGATTAATCCTACACATTATAGTCAAAGGACTAGTGAGACTCATGTACAGAGAGGCAATTTACCAGCCTGACCTTTCAATCTTTAAAACGTTCCACATATCCTTCCCCCTTTCCCTGCACGCGAGCTTTCTGAACGCGCTCCTCCATTGCAATCATCTGAAAATTTCTTCATCTCCGCATGACTTGATGAACGGCGCGAGATAAAAATGAAGGATGAAAAGAATATAACGGAACACTAAAGGGAGGGGACCAAGTCAGAGAGATGCGAAGATACAGGCGAGGGCTTCGGAGGGAGGAAATGAGCCAGGTAGCCAATCGGCTGCGCTCGGCGGGAGAGGGGCGCCGCGTTTCCAGGCCTCAACTCGCAGTCACGGTGTCCTGTTTGTTTAGAGACAAACGATGGTACGACGGGCTGAGCTAATAGGCTGTGCTAGGTGCTCAAACCCAGTCACCCCAGCTAGCGAACACAGGCTGAATGAGCTGAAGGATGCTGCTTCCTTCCCCATAGTTTAATCACTTGGCATTTTTTTCAAAGTATAAGAAAAATACTGTATTAATCCCAAAATGTGACGCCAGCCTTGCTTTAAACTAGAACCGTTGGTTGCACAGGTCCTTTCTTTGACGTGTACGTGTCTGTTCTTCTCAGGTCTCGTCCCTGACCCCATTCTGTTGCTCCTCCAGGAGCGGCAGCCTCTCCAGCATGGAGGCTGTGCAAAGGTTATGGCTCACCGGGGGTCCAGGCAGCCTTCCTCTGCCACCACCCCCTGTACTCGCAGGATCAGGTTCTGCTTCCAAGGACCGCGGGGCCCGGAGCGGCTCTGCCCCCCCACCAGGCTGCCTCAGCCCCCGGGCCTGGTCTGCTCTCCCAGCGTGTGGGATCTCCAGTGTCAGACATATCCGCCGTAATCGCCAGCTCAACTTTTCAACTTTTCTGTGCCGGGCTGTGATTAGCGACAGTGGCTTACGACTCCTGTTCAGAGTCTGCACAGGAGAACAATAAGAGCTGACATCTCCATCTGCCGCCGTGAGTTACTGCCGCCGCCTGGTTTTACTCACCTCGCCGACAGTTCCGCGCAGGAGCGCTCCCTTCGCGCCCCGAGTCTGAAGCACGCGCGCCCAAGCTGTGCATCTTCGCCCTCCCCTCTCGCTTGATCTTTGGGTGAGCATATGGCCTGAGAGTCGGGAAAGTGCAGCGTCTCGGCAGGCTGGATTAGGGATGGAGTAACAGGCTGCGAGGGAGTGGTGATGGGCACTTTGGCTGGAGCATGGCGTAATCTACCCAGCAAAGCAGAGCACAGATGCTGGGCCAGGCAGGGAGGCTCACTCCACATTAAGGGTCCATTACAGAAAAGTCCTCGTTAAAGAAACACCACTGTGAGGATAAACCGTCCAATGGCTGAGCAGGAGCCGAGAGGAGACTATTTACTGTAATTAAATAATGAATTAATAGACCGGTTTTAAATGTAAGCGTGTCCCTGTGTCTTTCATAAAAGATGCAGCATTCAGCAGCCAGCATTAAACACATTATCAAGAATGTGTTCCTCAAAATCCTGTTTGATTCTTTTCTTTTTATATTTCACGTGTGTACGTGTTTTCCCACTTTCTCTTCCAGTGTCTCCTCACAGTCTTCTGGTCCAAAGAGCTGATGTACAGAACGGGAGGGAGAGAGAGGGTTCTGCTGGTTTAAGGTGGATAGTTTGTTTGGGGCCCGACTCAGGCTTACTTGATGTTTCAGTGTTGATTAAGAGACAGAGAGGGGAGCGGGTTTGAGCTCAGTGTGGAAAAGCAGCAGGTGCAGGTCGGGACGAGCCAACGTCGCAGCGGTGTTGACTGACGTGAGTCTGCGCGCTACAAAAATACCTTTCTTAAATTGGGAATCATTAAAGCGCAATTACCACATCATCAAGTGCAAAACGCTCCGAGACTCTTCATCGCTCAAGTCTTTACGTTTAGCTGATGAGCAGTATGCAAATGCTGCTGTAAATGTTATTTGATGGCGTGACGTGCTTGAAGAACGCCTTTAGACTAGTTTTACAGGAAATATACAGCAATCATTCAAATAATTCACATTAAAACTATTTATTCACGAAAAAATGAGAATTGCTTCCAAATACAAAGTCACTCTATAGAACCTTCAAACTTCTTATCCTGTCCGTGCAAAAAGACAGTTTGACGCGAATCTAGTGGATTATTAAAATACGACAATGGTCTGTTTTCCGCTAATTGGATTGGAAGTTAAGTAACCCAACGATAGACCTGCCTGACTCATCCTAAAAGCAAGGCGCTGCATTTAACAGTCGTATGCGAGCCAATAAAATTTCACACCAAGATATTCTGCAGTTCGGAAGCTGGGAGATATTCTCCAGAGGAGCACGTAGGCTGAACTAATGTAAGGAAGATTTTTCCTCTGCCTCTTTTTCACTGTAACAACCTCCCTGAGCATTTCATAGCTGCATATGCTGCTGCTTAAAGCACCGCTGAGATTTATGCCGTTGTCAGCTCACAAGGGTGCAATCAGGAATAAAGATCCCATAAACCCCTCTGATGTGTCCACAGGTACAGCACTGCTGCTTATTGCTGATGGTGGATAAAAACCACACAACTGTAGGTTTGGTGCTTTATCTGTTCCTCGTGTGAGCTGAAGACTTGCTCATTGTGAGTTGCATTACCCCTTAAATTCTGAATTCTGATTAATTCCCACGACGGTTTTGCCACCGCTTCACCGTCGAAGTCGAGCTCCTCCCGACTTCGTACGGCAGCGGCGCGACGTTGGGAGACGTTGGGAGCAGTAAAAGCTGCAGGCAGAAGCGAAGGATGCGGATGCATGGCACAACAAGCACGTCCCAGCAAAGCTTCAGGGCCCCTGTTTTAATCCTAAGTAATGCTGATTTCCTCTGGGTTTATGAGGACGCCGGGCGTCGGTACGTGCAGCGTGTGGGTGAATGCACGTGTGTGTGTGTGTGTGTGTGTGTGTGTGTGTGTGTGTGTGTGTGTGTGTGTGTGTGTTTAGCTTGTCGCTGGAGCCTGGCATCTGCTGCTGCCGGTGTGAGCGACGTGAGGGCTCCACGTCCTGCTGGTGCCCTGCGTGCGTGCGTGCCTCCGGGCCTCCCTGGATCAGGGTCCAGCTGGCACACGCAGCTCTGCCTTTCAGCGCTATCGGACCAGCACTTATTTATCTCTCCCTTCACCTGTTCAGCGTGTTTATTTGTTGTTTTTCTCTTTAGTTTAATTGATTTTCTTGTTTTCCAGATTTAACTGAGGCGACGCGGCGGCAGAAATAGTTCTGTGTTTTTTCGCTCCGCGTCGTCACGGCGAGGGTGCCCGCCGTTGCTGCGGTGCAGATAGTATCTGCTGGTCAAAATTGTACAGTCGAAGGAAAAGAAAAGACAAATCTGTAACTGTCTGCACGCCTGTGCAGTCCGGTGACTGATGGGAAAAGTATTTGTGTGAAGGCTGAGGTATGAGCGGTGTCTCGGTCCTGTCTCTATGCGATTGCCGAGTAGTAATCAAAGAGGTGGCATCGTGTCATAGTCGTCCCCAGGCGGGTTTTTCTCCCTCGCAGGGACAGACAAGACCAATTGGGCAAAGCTTGGAAGTCTTGGGCTGAGCTGATGTCGCGCCGCAAACACTCCCTCCAAACTCCCCTCTGGGCTTCTCCAGGGCCGTCCATCCCACTCCATCGCATCACCGCAGCGACAGCTCTCCCTCGCGCCCCCATCAATCCCCCGGCCGGTCGCGGCGCCGCGGTCTCACTGCCAGCTCCTCAGCCAGTCAGCAGCTGCCCAACAGCGCCAGGCCTGACAATCGCTTACCCTGCTGCCTTCAAGTCTGTCAACCCTGGGCCTGTCAAATTACTGTCAGCATAAAGAGTCAGTGAGGGAGCGGAGGGAGGTAGGAGAAAGAAAGTGGATGGGAAAGAAGTGGGGAGAGCAGGGTGGGGCATGTTCAGCGGGATGAGATGGAGATGGGAGAGTAGCATGCGCGCACACACACACACACACGCACACACACGCACACACACCTCTGACATATATATCATTCTTGCTCCATCTTCTTCTCATGCTGGCACTTGCTCACTCCCATCAACGTCCCCCTCCCCTCTCCTTCCCCCATCTTTCTTTCAGGTAATTCCCTCGGTCACATCAGTCCTACTCATCTCTCCGTGCTTTTCCTCCCCACATTCCTCCCTCTGCCCCTCTGCCACACATGTTCTATCTCTATCCCCCAGTCTCAAAGCACCAGCTCAACATCACTTTGATTCAAAAAAAAAAAAAAGAAAGAAAAAGTAATGGGCAGAAAAATGAAATGACTTTCTGGGCCCTCACGTAAAAGCGTGGCTCGCTCTTCGAGACAGGCAATATTCCCTCAATTATTGGCACTCACAGAACCCTCTTTGCCAGTGGATGAAGTTTTAATTCCGGGCCTCCAATAAAATGGATGCTCTAGATATAATGTGGAAATAACTCTTCAGTGTTTCAGGATTTGCATGAAGTGTGGTATGCGCCCGCTGCACATGCTGCTCATTTACTACTGCTGAGTAGGAGGTGAAGCTACATATTGATCTGACACTGGTCCTGAGCTCCCAGCTGTGAACTACAGGCATCTGCAATTCTTCACTGGAGTCCATCCATTCTCATTCATTTACATATTCAACAGCATTAATGTACTTCCACATACATGAGCCGATATGTCGATAATCCCTCAATTATTCATGTGACTAATACTTTCTATCTAGGTGCACTGTGTAAGAACTGCTCCTAAAGCAACTATCTGAGACTTTACGTGTCAGTAACTGGTTCAAACACAAAAAGCCTTTAGTGAAGTTTGGAGACATAAACTCTTGGTCCTGTTGCATGTTTGTCATCTACTCCTTCACTACAACTCTCTCTTGTGTTGTTTATTACACACTATACGGATGCTTTGCACCTTCTGGCCCGCTGGTATGTAACATACAGTAGGTGAGTGTTGTACTTAACTATACTTATCGACTAATAATGGCAATTTTACATGTTAGTGAGTCAAGCAGCTTTCGCAGCAGCACTTTTGACCCGATGGCCTAGAGTTCTGCTTTTATTATGGCTCGAATTAAGATTAAATTTGCAGTTCCTTCTTTGCACGAGCTCTGGCAAAATAAAGCTGCTCATCATTGTTATCAACTACTTGTCCTAAAATAAGATATTACACTCTCAGTTTAAGTATTGTTGTTTTTATCATATATAAGTAGTTTTCATTACATTTAAGTCTACATTGAACTTACTTTTAACAGTAGTTATTGCTTTATTGGAAGCTCTATTTTTCTACCTTCCTAAGCGCTAATCCTGAATAAACTTAAGTTCAGCACCTTCACCCCACTGAAATGTCTTTGACTTTATGTTCAGATGCTGAACCTACAGCGACTAACCTCAGGCACTCAGGTTTCTGATTGGTCAAGGGAGGGGAGTGGCCCCCGCTGTGCATAGATGAGTGCTCAGATAATTGGTTGGGAGAATTGGGAGTCGTCAGCGGTCACTCTAACAGAAATGGGTCCGGCCGCCTGAGCTCCCAGCTCCTCAAGTGCCATTTTAACACATTCCCCTGACTTTTAATTGCAATCAGCCATTGAGGGCAAAGACGTGGCCCTGGCCTTCAATCATACACTAGCACACGTGTTTAGTGGGCAAACATGCATAAAAAAAGGAGTGTTAAATATTAAATATTACTAATGATGCTCAGCAAACATGTACTCTCTCACTGACAACAGATCAGATCCACACTGCTGACACACTAGAGGGAATAAACATGGCAAAGGTTTCAGGGGTTTCAAAGAGAGAGGAGGAGGGAGAGAGGCTTTGTCTGGGGTGTAGCTGCGTGGCTGTGGGGATCAATAGGTTTAACCAGCAGGGGCTTGGGTCTGTGGAGCAGGAAGAGACACAGGCAGGAGGTGAGGGGTGGACAGAACAGCCGGGAAATGCTTTATCACCACTACCAGCTAGGCACTGTCTCCCATCAGGGGCGCAAGAAGCTTAGAGGCTGGAGTGTGTGTGTGTGTGTGTGTGTGTGTGTGTGTGTGTGTGTGTGTGCGTGCGTGCGTGCGTGCGTGCGTGCGTGCGTGCGTGCGTGCGTGCGTGCGTGCGTGTGTGTGTGTGTGTGCTAGGAAGCATGAGCTTCATATGTTGCTTTATTATCCAGGGTCTTTTACTTACACTACATAATGATGTTGTATTGTTTTAATGAACCTGGCATCTGCCAGACTTCAGGGAAGCTGTCTGATATTAGTTTGACTCTCCATTACCCGGTAGACGATATGTTGGAAGAGGAATGCGAGAAGAGGGAAGAAGGAAAACAGGTTGGAGACTGTAATGTTTGTCCGTGTGCCGAGCGGGAGGTGGAAAATGAGGAATGGGAGTCGAGGTGACGGACACACGGAGAAGGATTGATTAGACATCTGCATGGGAGATGCAGCGGTTGCGATAAGAGCTGACCCGTCACGTCGAGGGCTCAGTGACAACAAAGAGGTGCCACTGGGTCAATATGCGCCGTAACGGCAGCAGAGACGAGACGCAGCAGCAGTACCGTGTGTGAAAACGGGTCCATGGGTTGGACAGAACACCAGGTACCTTCTGATGTCAAGTCCTTCCCTGCTCCAAATGAAAACACCCAGAACCCGCCTGGGCTCGGTGAGAATTAGCGTCACAAGACCAGGTCAGAACTAAATAAAACGGGGCGTAATGAAATAAATTACTGTATAAATAAATCGTTTTTATTTCAAAATGCAATATCCAATGCTACTGACGGTCCAGACAGTGTTTATCTACCGAGTAAATGCAATCACAATGATAAGTGAAGCACAGATGCAGCTAGTCACGATGGACGGCAGCGTAGGTTCCAGGTCACAGCAAAGGAACAAAACAAATTCAAGTAACGACGTTTGCACAAATTTAATTTCATTTATAATTTTTATTCATGAAGACATTAAATCAAATTGGAAAATATCTCCTTTTTCATTTTTTGATTCCCTTTCTGTCAAGGATGGAGCAACCTCTCAGCCACTGGCTCCACCCCGTCTGCCCTGATTGACAGGCAAAGCCATTGAAGTTGCATTCAGAAGAATCTATTATTATTTATTATTGTTATTTACTATAATACTGTTATTTATTTCATAATGTGCCATTTATAAATGTCATTCTGCAGTTCCATACACTGTGTGATAACAAAAAAATATGATGTTGGACTTTGACAATTTCATTCATTACACCAGACAAATCATACAGTAATTGAGCCGAATAAGTTGTCCTAATGTCTTAGTCCCCTAAACAAACAGCGCTGTCATAATTTGTTTTTAATCGGATTGCATTGTTTTGGCTGATAAAATATGCTAACTTGCATTATTATGAGTAATGAGAGGAGCGGAACTAACTGATCAGCAGCCCTCATCTCAAACAGCAAAAGAGCCTCATCGTGTTTGTACAGTAGATGCAAATGAGCATCTACGCCGTCTGTTGATTCAGGCGACACAGCCTGAAGTGGATGCTTCTGTCGCCACGTGTGATTTCTACCTTTAACCTGGACTCAGTCAAACTTGTGTGAGGAAATCCCAGCGTTTTAATTCACCGCACTCCTCACCTCCTTTGGATTAATACAGATTTGAGCGCAGACTGTGCATTTTAATTAGATTATTTCCAGCTGCAACAGGTAAACAACTGCAGAGCTTTTTAATGAAGTCTTTTCACATGGCGTTAGGCTTTATTGTGTTTGTGACATGTTGTGTATTTAGTCCTTTAATTGGATACATTTTTCTTATTCACTTAGTTTCTGTGTGTACTGTAGAAATGAGCATGTGATACCTAGAGATTAAGATAAATCCAATTTAATAAACCGCAACCCAATAGTTTAACTAGGTGCTATTTTATATATTTATTTGTACACTATATAAATAAATGGTCATAGTCAGTTCATGTTTGCAAAGGCACTAGAATGGTTATATGACTGAATGGAATATAACTGTAGGACTCTGAGAACATGAACTGCATGAGGCTCCGTGTCTCGTTTCACTTTTCCAATTTGGTCCACGCTGCGCTGGAAACGCCTACACAGTTGATGAATCAACAAGCGCGAGTCAGCGAGAGTCGGAGCCGTCAAACCTGCCTTAAAACAACGGGAGCCGACTCCAACGCTGACACGAATGACTTAAACAGTTTGCTCTCTGCTCTAATTTTCCTATTTAACTCTGTGGGTAAAATGAGAGGACGGGATCAGCTGCCAAGTGTTGTTCCGCTTGTCTTCGAAATGGCACAGGGAACAAGAAATTGAATCGCACACGTGTGAATTTTCACACTTTTTTTTTTTAAATATGCAAGAGCATAATGATTTTAAAAGACTTGGATGCATCCAAACTATTTTGGCAACACTGAGGGGGTGTTATTGTACAGCTGTTCCAACTGCGGGATAATCCAACAAGTTCTAGCATCAAAAAACTGCAAACCGCACATGAAAACAAACATTATGTTTGCTGATACGCACAAGCTCTGGAGGTAATAGATTGCGTGTACGGGGGATTTCAATCATTTGTCCATAAATAGCCTGTCAGTCATTGATGTAGTATTATCTTTAAAAATACATCAGTTGAAAAATGTGAGTCCCAGAATGGAGCAGAGACAAAGTACAGTAAGCGCTGCAGTGAGTGGACAGTGCAAGAAGCATGGCCCCTGTTCAGACTGTAATACTGTACTGAGACCTATTCTGAAGGACAGCGCGTTGCACTTTTTAAATTCTCTATCAGCTAATTAATCAGCAGCACATAGAAAGGACATGATAAGAGTCATCCCGCTTAAATAGCCGCAGCTAAAGTGGTTCTAAATAACCCCGAGGTGCGGCTGCGGTGGGACCTGGGCAGCGTGGAAGGTTTTACCTCCATTACAAGACGAGGCTCAGGCCGCGGCGGCGCTGGATCCCGAGCCCCTGATTTGTCAGGCGCGTTTTTAAAGCGTGCGTGCGTGCGTGCGTGTGATGAGGCGTGTTGTACAGGGAATGTCTGCAGACGGATGCTGAGTCATGCGTTGTGGTTGGGCCGCGCCCTCCCTGGGCCCAGGAGCGCCCCCTCACGACCCGCACGGACCCAATACGCACGTACCCCAAGCCTCGGCACCGACTGCCCTCGTCCCAGAAGGCCCGGCAGGAGCCCGTCGACTCATGTGTCGCCCCCACCCCCTCCCACCCGGGTCGCTCGCCCTACAGAGAGCGGGCGGAACCACAGTGGCGCAAACGCAGACACAAATGGCCGCTCCAGACGCTGCATTCATTACCTCTCATTTTTGTCACGGAGCACAAAGCCTGGCGCCGAGCGGCCGGCGCGCGCTCCTGACGGGCTTCGCTGGGCCACGGCACCGGCCTTCGGGGCTTATGGCATCCGCGGTTGAGACAGTCAGAGGTCATTAATGAATATACATGCGGGGACTGTAGTGGGAGAAAGCGAGGGAGGAGGATGAATATTGAGCTAACGTGCAGCGCATGTGGGGCCGGAGTCCCAGCTCCCACTCACTACAGTGTGTCCTCTGCTTTTAGTCGCTGTCTGGCTTGTGAACATAAATATTTACATGGCTGCCGTGGGTCAGGATTTATAGAGGATCCTTTGCTTTTACCATAAGAGGAATATATAAAATATGCTCCGCTCCCTCTTTAGCTTCGCAGAGGAGCTGTAGGTTTCCTTTTGCACGGCGGCAATGAAACTCCTGTTTGCTCTGGGATGCCTACGCAGCCCTGTTGTCTCTGTAGTGTGTGCCGAGTGCACGGGGTGTGAATATTGTCTCATTATATTGACAGTTCTCATCGTTGCCCGTTTCAATACCCAACATTGGGCGAAAGAAGTGCCGTAACGTAAACAGTTTGGATGCTTCCAGCCGGTGAGGGAGCGGCAACAGAAGCAATAACACAGACAATATACTTATTGTCTTCCTTTGTAATACTGGATGCAATAACAATACTGCAGGCTAACTTGTCTGATGTGAATCTCCGTGTGGCTCGTGCGTGCCCAGACAAACTATAAATATTTGGGACCATTACAGGCATATTCTCAGTTGAAGCAGCCCCAGTGCAAACACCTTCTTCTGGCTTCCTCTACTTTTCTTCTTCCCGATTCCATCCTAATTTGCCAATGCCAAATCTATTTTGTCATGTAACTCCTCTGATAGGTTGGCATGTAATTAACTCCTTGGCATGCTCTGTGGGTTGTCATTTGCATGGTAATAAATCTCGGCTCCTTATTGTAGGTGGGGGAAGCATAGCCGACTGTGTGCTTAGCTTCGGCAAACATTCCCGTCCAACCCTTTATCAACTACCCCCGAGTCCGACCTGCTTGGTCTGAGAGGAGTAATCGTCATTTCCAGGTGGCAGACTGTATTGATTAAACACTGCATTTAGATTTTAGGAATGTATTTAAAGCCAGACCTGCAGCAAATGGAGCTTTCGAACAACTTGCTGCTATGAAACTAACCCTGAATTTCTTTTTTTTTTCATCCTTTTTCCATCCATTAAAGACTCATTTCCTTTTGTCAACTGTGAGGGTTATCTTTCCTGGACTGAAGTAAACTAAGCTCCAATCTATAACTTATATATCATTATAAGAAAAAGAAATATATATATATACACAGACCAGGTTCACATATGTCTGGTCTGTGGGTATTCGTGTCCCCTGGTGCACATGAAATACACCAAAGAGATGAGGCGTTTGGGAGAAGGATGCACGTGTGCGTGTGTGCGAGGTGATTATATGTGTGTGTTTTGAGAGATGGATGAATGGAGTAAAGATTGCACTCATCTGTCGTGGTACAGTGCTCCCATCAGGTCTAATGAGTGTGCCGGGGTGACCTCCGTCTCGTAGGTTCACAGGCCTGATTAAACATCGTCTCAGAGTCGGCTCAGGGGAGACCAGCCCCGGCTCCCGCTCTCCCCCCTCTCTCCCCTTCTCTCCCCACTTCTTTGATCCCCTCCATCGTCCTAATGGCTTCTTCTGATCTAACCCCATTTATCTCTATCACCCCCCAACACACACACATACTGTATGTGTGTGTGTTGCTATCCCCTGCTTCACTCTACTAGTGATCGTCCTTTTGTTTGACTGTCATCTGTCTTTATTGATATTTGTTCTTCTGGCTTGTGTGTTTTTAGCATTTTTGCTCCACTGTTACATGTTTCCTGCTGACAGCCAACAATAAATATGCGTGTCTGTGTGTATGAGCTTCCAGAATCTGACTGTCACATCTTCCCCGAATGCTCCTCCAATCTTTCTATGTTTATTCAGAGCTGGTAAGCCATAATGAGGCTGAAGTTGAGGGATGATGATTAACTGCAACAGGATCCTGGAACCGGCGTAAGTCGTGATAAGACAGCTTTCTGTGGAGGCCGTGATTTATTTGGCTGTAAGGTGCGGAATATCAGCCGCTGCTCTCCGCTGCGGGCCATGTGGGGTCACGAGTCGGAGACATGCAGTTAAGATGCAGCCGGCCAGTGTGTTTTAATCTTGCTCTCTTCACTTTGATCTCAGTAACTTCAGTCGAAGCGAGCTCAAATCATCACCAAGACATTTTAAAGGGTTGCAATTAGGGGCAAATAGCCTGCCATTTATCAAGCTCCTTTCATGTCCACCATTTTATTTTATGAAAGCAATCGATTGTCTCTGCGGCGCAGAGACGCGGCCCAGCCTCCGCCGGTGCTCCTAGGTGAAAGTAATGAGCACAGCCGGGCCACGGCGGCGAGAGAGCGGGACGGAGGCCGGATTGCGTGACTGACGCGTCCTCCACATTCACACCAGAGTCATCAGACGGGCCAGGCCGGTGAAAATGGAGCAGCGAGTCGGAGCGCCAGGGGCGCCGGGCATGTGTGTTGGTTTACGGGGAGGGGCCGGGCCGTTTAAAGGGAGCCTGGAAAGCAGAGGCACCGAAATAGACAGAGGTCAGAAGAAGGGGAGGAATCGTTGGAGGAGGGAAGTCGGCGAGCGGAGCTTCTGCAGCGACTGCCACAGTTGTGCGCTGTTTATTTACACTTAGTCCACATCAGCGCTCCAGAGGTGCCGGCCACTCTGCAGGCAGACGGCGAAGGGGAACATGTGGCCAGCGCAGACTTAGACAAAGAGAATCGCATGTATGTGGAACGTACTCACACAGACAACTGGGATTTGTTTATCACAACAGATGCCTGTTAAGTACGTACAAAATGAGCTCTGTTCATCAATATTTAAATTCTAAAAGTATGAAATGAAACATATTTATTGCATAAAATATACATGCATTCTTTAAACATTTGCTCTGCTGCATGCTAAGTATTAAACCAGTCTTAACATGCATATTTATCAGCAGACGATATTAACGGATCAGGGAGAGGAATATGCACGACCGTACACAACGATGCCAATTATGTTATATCCACATAGTTGATACACACACACACACACACACACACACACACACACACACACACACCGAGACACACGGGAGCAAAGCAGAGCTCCAGCAGCGCGGGGCAGGAGAGGAGGCTGCAGGGCTCTGACCACATAATCATCTCCTAGAGAGTGATCATCAAGGCCTCCAACATCACTGCACAAATACACCAACCCCCGGACCCCCTGGCAGGAGGGTGGGAGGGAGGGGGAAGACAAAGAATGTTTACAGGAGAAAAGGGGGAGAGAGACAAAGTGGAAGGAGGGAGGGAGACAGAGGAAATTAAAATGTGGGTCGCACAGAGAGGAAAGATGGAGTAAAGGAGAGGTGCGCCCAAAATTAGGAGACAATAAAAGACAATGAGTGAAATAAAGAAGACGTGGTTCTGTTTTGGTGGATGTATGAAGAAGGAAAAGAAGAGAGAAAAGTAGAAATAGAAGAGAATAGAAAGTAACAGAGGAGCAAAACTCTTCTGTGAAGTAAAGAGAAAGCGAAACGGATGAAAAAGCAATAAGGTGAGAAGGAAACAAAACGGGAGACGGAGGAATAAGAGGCAGAGTGTCTGTTTGCCACGCATGGATGTACACCTGCGTTGCCCTGGAAACGCCAGCCACTTGGATTATGAGCTGATTAGTTGCTCTCCTCCTTGAAGCCCCCCCTCAACCGGACTGTCTCCCCTCGCCGGGCGTGTGCGCGCTACCTGGGACACGCTCCGATGAGCGCTCGCCCACACGCCGGCTCCGCTCAGACACATACATGCAATAAACTCGGCCCGCGCTCGAGTCGTACCGACTCCAGCCGATACCCTTCTGTGTCAACATCTCAATCTTTTCACCCCCCGCCGGACTCGGCCTCTCTGTCTCTCAGCGTGTGACGTGGGAGGGTGCTAATCTCGGCCCTTATCTTTGCCTGCAGCTCTGCTCACATTCCCTTCTCCACAAGCACCTTATCTGCCATCACTGTCAATCAGAGCAGATCAGGCTACCTACAGCTGAGCCCGCTCGACCTCCTCTCCCCCCCGCGCCCCCGTCAGCCTGCCTCCCCACACGTCCATTACCAGCATTAGCACCATGCTCCCTGAACCTGCACAAACATCCACACACACACACACACACACACAAACACACACGCGTCACTCCAGCCACTACTCACAGCTTCCTCTCTGGCATTTCTTCTGCAAGTTCAACTTTCAATAAATTGGCTCATTCTTTTGGCAGCTGTCTCGCACAATAATCATAAAATCGTCCCTCCGTGTGACAATCTGATTGCATGTTTGACCACTAAACTAAACAGATCTGTTCTTGTACCTGCTCACGGCCAAAACAAGGGTGAAATTTAATTTAGATTAAAGTTTTCCTCAGGGGAAAGGAGGCAAAGCGCAGGAGTAATTCAGTCATAAGTACTGCATAAAAAAAAAAACACAACAACAACACAGGAGCATTTTTGCAATAGCTGTTTACCGTGTACTGCAGGGTAGATAGGGAAATAGGTTTAGCTTTTAGTGTCGCGGTTATTCATAAAGAGAAATGGCTTTAAAAAAAAAGCTCACTAAAAGAAAAACCCACGGTTCGACCACAGTGATGTCGTCATTGTAACACAGGCGCGATTCGAACACTTACGACATGTAGATGAACTCACACTCCAGCCCTTCAATCAGGCAGCGCCGGCGACCTCCTCCACCCGCGGTTGCTCTAGGAAACCCACCCATCCACGCGCGCTGCCCACATTCACACACACCCACTAATCAGGAGCAGTAATCCAGACTGCCGGCATTTAGGTTTCACGAGCCTCGCCGTGAGGGCAGCCGCACTGCAGGTACAAGTGAGGGAGGGGAAATAAAATAGCACAAATCCCCTTTGGGCAGGTTTAATATTTTTAGGCGAGGGCACTTTTATGTGGGGGCAGGTGTGCCTTGGATCCCTAATGCTGAAGTAATTGTAGATAATGGAGTTTTTAGGACAGCTGCTGATGCCGGTTTAAGTAGGATTTGGGTAGAGATTTATAGTGGAGGGAGAACGGGCAGACGGGAGGAAAAGTTGGAGAGGCGCGAGCATGAGGGAGTGAAGTACAGTAGGAGGTGGAAAAGGAGGCCGGCCTCAGCTTATCCCAGCAAATGTGAGAAGCAGGAGGAAAGGGGGAGGATGAAGCTAAGAGAAATATATATATATATATGGCTCTGTCACTTTACATAAAAAGCTCTGGGAGTGAGGGGGTAAAAAAAATTAACTCATCCATAGTTTAGTGTGAAACGAGAGACCGTCTGGCCCGGTGCTTCCCGAGAAAAGGGGAGCAGAGGGCACAAGCAGAGGGCACAAGCAGAGGGCACAAGCTGGATGACTAATTGGGGAGGAGACGAAATGAGGCTTGACTCAATCTACACTCTTGAATCAACTCTGCCCTACAGTATGCGTCAAATGGGCTCCCTAAGTGGTGCTTTTCCATTGATTATATCCGTTCAATGTTACGCTCCAACTCCTTGTTGGAGATATTTGACAGAAAAAAAGGGGGGTGTAAAAGGGGGCAGAAATCCCAGTCAATACGTAGTCAGGGCAAACCGGGTGCAGTGAGTGAATGATATCATATAAACAGCCAGAAGAGAGCGAGAGCGAGGGAGAGGGCGGTGTGTGTAAACGTGTGTGTGACTTGCCGTAAAGGCAGCGACGCATGGCACCTCGCCTGGCACGGCACTCACGCTTTATGGGGTGTGGAGGGGCCGTCTCCGCCGCCTTTAATGATACAGTTTAAATGGAAAAGCCGGCGCGTCAGTCGCCACCAAAGGGTCCGAGCCACGGGGACGAGAAAGAGGCCCGCGTCCCCTGTGCAGACCCTTCCTCAGCTAAACACACCACAGTCCAATGGCACCGCAGTGGAGCGGGGAATGAGGCCGGGCAGTGACAGCAGGTGGAAGTATGTGTCAGAGCCGTGAAGTTTCCTCACATCTGCCCCGTGTGTCCAGCCAACGTACAGTACACACCCAGGAAAAGGTGTGCACCCACACCTCTCACCTCTCACTGTAACCTCTAAGAGGAGAACATACCGCGGTAATGCAATATTGATCTGACGTGTGTGTGTGTGTGTGTGTGTGTGTGTGTGTGTGTGTGTGTGTGTGTGTGCGTGCGTGCGTGCGTGCGTGCGCGCCTGCACAGGTACAGTATATGTTTGAATGTGTCTGGGTGAGATATGTTCTCAGCAGCCTTGTGTACGAGTGACTGAGCTGTGTGAACTTTGGCGATGTGTGTTGCTTTGTTTGTGTGTGTGTGTGTGTGTGTGTGTGTGTGTGTGTGTGTGTGTGTGTGTGTGTGTGTGTGTGTGTGCGTGTGTGCGTGTGTGTGTGTGTGATTTGATGGAAGCTATGAGAGCAATGCATTAATAAGGAAGAGGTGAGGTGTTAGCCTTGGTGCTATTCCTGACACCTCGCTGTCAGAGACTTCCTCTGCAGTGGCGAGCATGACTGAATGGAAACTAGCAGGGGCCTGTGCGCCTCGTTCCACCTTTCACTTGTCTGCATCACTATCTTGTTCTCTCTCATTTTCCCGCCTTCGCGCCATCCGTCTGTCTAGACTGAGGAACCGTTGTACAAGGGGTCATTATTTACACGTGCAATTAAAGCTTGGATTAAGTGAATAATAAATATGTAAATGACAATCTGAATATATTTATGCACCGGTGGAGTGCTTTCATTTATATTGCTTACAGGTAGTTTGGTGAAAGGAAAAGTCAAAAGCCTTGAGGCAGAACGTCCCAGTGTAAACACCATTCACATTAAACATGCAAAAATACCATTAGAAGCTATTTATTTATTCTGGGCCAACTCTACTGTAAATGTTCAGCCAAAATGAGTGTAGCACTGGAAATTAATGTAACCAAAAGGATTATATGATTTTACTAATTATATATATTTAATATCCCTTCTACATATTCTTTCTTTGCATCTCTGAGTCAAATAAACAAACATCTGAAGTCTTTGTTTAGCAAATAGAAGATTCAATTTCCAAACAGGTTGGTTTCTGTTGTTATAGAATAAAATTCTTTTTTGTGCTTTTCAAATATAGAATAAAATTCTCTTTGTGCTTTTCAAAGCGCTGTTGTGTTGAAAGAATAACAAAATTTTGAAAGAAAAACAAAAAGGGAAATTAATATTAAAGAGTCTCCAACTTTTTTCTGGACTGAGTTTAATGGGACTAATTTGAACGCTTTGTTTTGTCTGAATTTTCAAACTTTTTGGCTGCTGATTGTTGTTTCAGACTTTCAAAGTAAGACTCTTTGCAAACAGACTCTGAAAACTGTGAACTCGTGCTGCAAAGTTGTCTCATGTATTTTAGCATCATTTAAAAGAGCAACGATCCAAGCTGCAGCGAAGAGAAAGAAGAGCGAAGCAAACAGGTGAAACATCAAAGCAGGAGATCACGAGGAACGCGTCCTTCGTGCTGGGAAACAGAGGGAATCACTGCTCCTAATAAGGTCTCATTGTTCCTTTGTATTAATAACATATTTTCTAACAAATTGCACTGATTTCAATTATGACCTGGTTCCAATACATGGGAGACCCTCGCAGACACACACACGCGCACACACACACACACACACACACACACACACACACACACACACACACACACACACACACACACACACAAACACACACACACACACATATCCTGTAGTATAGTACACACACTGAGTCATATCAGCCCAGCAGTGATTCCCAGTGCAATAAAAACGGCAGCTAACTTATGGAACCACCCACACACCAAACATACTTTTTATCACACACACACACACACACACACACACACACACACACACACACACACACACACACACACACACACACACACACACACACAGTCGTTGCTCGTTAGCTGTGCTACATCGGGCGGCTGTTTCTGCCGTTGCTACTGTGACACAGTCTGGCTGCTGTGCTGAGAACGCAGCGGTGGAAATACTCCACTTAACAACCTCTTCTGATTACAGTTTGACTTTCTCTCCGTCTCCTCCTCTCCCTCCTGTCTTTAATCAGCATGTAAACAAGCGCAAGGTCATTTTCTTTCTTAAACAAAATGGGAGAGATAAGAGGAGCGTGGCGTCGTTAATCCTTTGGACACGCTGATGGAGGAGTTTGTCCTGGTGATGCTCGAGTGTTAATTATGCAAGGATGCATCTCCTCTCGTGCTCCTTCTCCCCCGTCTCATGATGACTCATCAAGTTTATCATTCAACTCTTTTACTCTTTTTACCTTTTCTCTGGCTCGTCTGTTTTTTGCCCCCATCTCAAAAATGTCAGTGTGTGTGTGTGTGTGTGTGTGTGTGTGTGTGTGTGTGTGTGTGTGTGTGTGTGTGTGTGTGTGTGTGTGTGTGTGTGTGTGTGTGTGTGTGTGTGTGTGTGTGTGTTTTCTAAACGTGAACATGATTAGCTGCAGCACTTGATAACTGCCAGAGTGATTTGCTGAACTCAGCATTATGGTGGTTTCTTCAGCCCTGGTTTTGTCTCCGGCGATCTTTGCCTGGATGTGTGTTGTGATTACCAGAATGAGATGTGAATTGCAGTGAAAGGCTACTAACTTACCTGGCAGGAAGGTAATAGTTAGGGTGAGAGTAACAGGACGACTAAGAAGAAAATGGAAAAGGCTTAAAACTTCCCAGCTGTCGGAGTAGAAGGCAGCTTTTCAATTACTCCCAACCCATTTTGGGGTGTCATCACCTGTTTCGACTGAGACATCGCATTGTCGACAGCCAGACTGAGGCATCTTTTGAATATCACAGAACCTTAGAGGTAGATTTACGCCTTGATCTTCTCTAACTGAATGGGATGGATGTTAATTACCGTAATCCAGCGCGTTTTTGATGATTTGACGGTGGAACTCCGCACAGACGCGCACACAAAGATTCGCTTTAATTTGTTTTTGATTTTTCATTCCAGTTGTTATAGCCAAACAGCCTCATCTTGATGCCAGGGAAACTTTGATGTTTAATTGGTTTTAGAAATGTCATATTCCGGCGTGCGGCGTGCGAGACAGCCGTCCAGCCTGAGTGCGAGCTGGAAGCGTAGTTCTCGGAGGTGTGACAGCGCCTGGGCCTCATTTCCATCTTTCTCCACTATTTTCCAGCCTTTTTCTCGTCCCCAGTGAAGCAGCAATGTTAACAATGCTGTCCCCACATTTACCAGTTCTGCCTCATTACTGCTAAAGAAGTGGATAAATTAGCGCGGGAGAGCGTGCGCGGCGGCGGAGTCCGACTCCACCTGTCAGCGCCGGGGAGGTGGTTACTGCACGGATGTGGGGTGTGAAGGAACTGCAGCGAAGACGTATTCAAATAAAACCCGTGGAGGGAGGCTGACGCTCACGGTGCAACTTTCAATGTCACCAAAGTTGGAAAGCACGACGATACGAGCCCGAGGGCACGGGAGGTGCAATCAGCGAGAACGAAGGCCTGTCTCCATACTAAAGCAGCTTCCTTCATAAATCTAATTTTTCAATATATTCTCACCTGAGTAACTTGTTTTATTGCGACGCGAGTTCAAGATCGAGAGGACAAATGGGCCTGACTGTCCCCGTCAGAGCTCCGCCGCCTCCGCCGGCGCACGAGCGCTATCTGTCCTTCCCATCGTCTGGCGCCGCCGGCGGCCATCTTTACGGGCTGGTTACGGACGCTCCCGCCGTCAGCTGCGTCCACGTTCTCCATTGGAAAGCCGAGCGTCCGCAGGGTCCGCGGGACTGCCTGCCAGGATTAGCATTCCGCACTCTCCAAGGTTGAAAATCCCATCAGATGGAACCAAATTAATTTTTTTTGCACAATATTCAGGGCCACCAGCCACGTGGGGAGACAATGCCGAATGCATCCCTCGACTGATTCCATTCAGTCCCTAATCGGCAGGACGGCCGTGCACGCAGCGGCAGTGTAGTAAATGCTTTCATCCCAGGGGGATAAGAAAAACAATGGCCCTTTTTAATTTCTCTTCCAAAATGGGCAGGAGAAAGGAATGATATAGAGGTAATTGATGATGGGGAAAGGAAGGGGAGCCTCGGCAGAGGTCTCACGCCCAGTGACATTTTTTTTTTTTTGCCTCATAATGGCGACGGCTCAGGGACGCCGGAGGTTGACAAATCTGACGGGGAGGACAAATTGATCGTCAACAGAGCACGAGTTGTGCCTTAAAAATGGGCAAAGGCCTTGTGTGCTCTGAGTAATTAGAATGTCCATCCAGGATTGGACCCGCTGATTATTATGGGCTGGGCATGTCCTCCCCATTTCGTCCTACCACTCGGTGACACAGCGGCGCACGCGCCACTCCCACCTGGAGCCACCCCTTTATTAATGAGCACGGTTGGAGACGCGGTGCTGCCCTCGCCTCGGCCTCCTCCCGGCAGTCGGTCGGGTGAAGGGGCGCCTCTGCGTCGCCCGTAGGTGAGAATGTGAGTGCGGATGTCTGGTGGTGTCAGTCTGTTCTACACGTCAGGCCTGTGACAGTCTGTCCGGTGTGTACTCGACCGCTCGCCTATAGTGACAGCTGGGATTGACTCCGGCGCCCCTGCGACCCTTACAAGTAAATAACTGTTGGAATAATGGATGGATGGAGGTTGTTAGTCGAAGGGAATAAAGAAAGCTAGTGTTTTTTCTAATGCATTTGTGAGTTTGCAAAAGACGTAACCCTTCAGTAAACATTAGTATACCTTAATGATATAAGTCATAATGCAGTGGATTAGACTTTTGGGCTACGCGCTCACTCCCTCCTCTGTGAAGCCTTTGTAATGGTAAGAATAACTGGGGGAATAACGCCGCTCGCTCTTTCTCTCGTGCTTTGAGCCACAGACAAAGACATATGGCAGGTCTGCGGCGGCGGCGGCGTCTGTGGCGCGACGCGGGGACGCAGTGTCAGGAACGCGGATGCGCTCATCCGTGGCGCCGCACTCAGCGCCACACAATGCGGCTGTTGCACAATCTCCGCCTGACCCATTTTTTTGCGTGACACATCCTCAAGTCAATTTTCTGCACGTTGCATGCAAAGGCGACGCGGGGAGAATGTGAGAAAGTCAAACATTTTGCCGCTCGCGGTGGAAGCTGATGCTTTTCACTTCACCCTTTGAAATGTGACAAGGAGGAGATAGAAGTTTCCCTCCGATCTCCTGCTCCGCCGTGCTTTGTTGCTGCACTGGAGTCAGGTGCCGCTGATACTCGCTACGACACAAAAAAAAAATGTTTATCCTTCGACAGGAGCCTCCGCATTAATGACAAGCGTGAGACCGCGGCGCTGTCCCGCACTCAGCACATTCCATGGAGACGGTGTAGAGACAAAGAGTCGGGAAGTGAGAGTGGTCGCCTGCAGATATGATGAGAGGGATGGAGGGAGGGCGGGAGGAGAGGGAGAGCACAAGTGCACGAGACACAAAGAGAGGCTGGATCTCTTTTCCCTTAAAAAATTTTAATTGGCTTTCGGGCTTCAGTAGCGCCCAATTAGCATGCTTGTTACATAGGCACCCCAAAAGCTAATTGGCCTGAGAGGAGAAGCTGCGAGGCCCTGAATGGAGAGAGCGAGCTGCATTTAAATGTTCAGCGGCTCCGGCGGCAGTTTGCTGGGAGGGCACCTGGCAAACAGATGTAAATAACAATACGGCGCTGCCATTGTAAATATTATACATTTCCTTTTGATTTTATGAGCAGATAGGGTTTAAAAAAAGAAAAGGTAATGACAGCAATAAAGTTTATAGTCAATCAAAGAGCATTATTAAGTCATCAGCTGTGTGATCAACAGCTCACCTGATTTACACAAATTGCCCTGATGCAAAAGGGAAGTGCTAATGGATTGAGCATAAACTACTGTTTGGCCCAAGTTTGTGTGTAAATGTCATAGGAATTAATCATATGTGGAGGTAAATCATTCACAGGCATGACCTGAGCTGTCCACGTGCAGCACCACACTGCCCTACATCGGGGAATATGCTGAATGGGCACATACACACAACAGCGCTGCGAGCTCACCAAGGGCAAGAGGCTGAATCTCTGATTACATTTACTGTACAAACTGTAGCAGCGGGATCTGATGCACAGGACATCAAGAGCTCATTATACTCTTTACATGCAATTAATCAAAGAGTGTAAACAAAGCTCGTTTTAGCCACAGCAGACAGAGCTGGATTCCCTGGTGGCAATTTAGAAGCAATCCACACAGCACAAGGAACAGTAAATATGAATGGATGTGTGAATTATGGAAAGTTTGAGACTCGCAGGGAAATCAGAAGACGAGGTAGGAGTCGGATTGTCTTGCTGAGGCCACACACACACACACACATACACACACACACACACACACACACACACACACACACACACACACACACACACACACACACACACACACACACACACACACACATATAATTGTCTCCTGGTTAAAGGCGTCTGTTTGACTGTGGTTGGGTTTACTGTTTCAATTATGCATATCTGCATATCATTTTTAAATGTGAAATCTAATGAAACTATGAATTTAAAAACAACTTAGAAGCAAAACAAGGAGAAGGTTAGATCAAATGTTGAAGTGATTACTAATTTTTTAGTAATCACGTTTTAGAATTTTTTGGGGGGGGGTCTCACAGCTGATGCTTTGACGAAACAGTCTCTCAAGGTGAGGAGTTGGCATTCTGTCAAAGGCTTATGTGTAATTTCCCAACATATAATTTCAATTTGAAGATTTGTCATAAATGGTTAATAAAAAAAATAATATAATTAAAGAGCAAAAGTGTTTCATTCATTTCATTCATTCATTATCTGCAGCCATACTTAACACAATATGGATGTTTGTTTAATATAATATAAGCGGACTCTTATGTTCTTACCTACAACAACGCTGTGACTTCCTGTACTGTATAAATATCACAATGAACTCTGTATTATGACTAATTAACGAGGCTTCGGGTTTTATTTATTTATTTTTTGCACCAGCTCGGTGCTCATGTTCATAGTGGTAGTACTTTAACTTTATTCTTTCCCCTGAACAACAACAAAAGCTCCAGTAAGCCCTAATATAGAGAACAAAGCAGAAAATCTCAGACAAGGGATGATCTTATCACCTGTGGCTGTTTTCCTTCTGACAGATGCCAGAACCACTATGAAACGGTCCTCGTCAGAGCAGAACCAACGGCCACTTCCTCCTTTTCCTTCAGCCTCCTATTTTGTGATTGGACATTCCTTAGCTGTGTTCAAAGTAATGTTTGGAAACTCCTACATTAGATTAAACTTGTCAGGTAAATAATTGACAGCCGTCGTCCTCGTCTAAACTTAGCTGAAGGATGCAATGACATTTAGTAAGTAAAGACCCGTGCTGTAAAAGGACGTCGTCTGCTAACCTCGGTTGAAGCAAAGTGGAGGCTCATAGAGATGTGGGTAAAAACAATCACTGTGATGAATCAGGCAGATGACTAAAGGCAACACTAGTCGCATTTGCATTTAACCTCAAACAGCAGTTCTGCCGAGCTCCGGTGGCAAATGTGAGTTACCTCAATCTGCCTCCACTTGTAGCATTAATTTGTTGAGTCCACTTTTAATTTGAATGCTGTTTTGCGTATGTACTTGCGGGGCAGCGAGACCATATTTTTAAATGTCAGCCGTCTCATCGGAGCAGAATTTGCATTTAGGTTATGTGACAGCCACACGGCCGGATCCCGTCTGCGATGCTGTGTGGAGAAGCCGCTGAAAAGGGACCATTACGCCACCGAGCATTTTAAAGCACCAGGCCATGACAACGACAATGAGGCTTGTCCACCAGTCTAACAGTCTCCGCCTGTGTGTGTGTGTGTGTCTGTCTCCTGCTCTCCTTGTTTTCTCTCCCTGTCGGCCTCATACATGCGCGAGCACACACACAGGAGGACGGGTCGTCTTTATTAGCCGTCTGTATGCAGGCTGTGCTCATGAGATTGCATGACTGACCCCTCGCTGCGAGCTGTACGGGGGAAATGTTTATCCAAACCCCACAGAACATTGCCATTAACCTCTCTCTGGATCGAAGGCACACAGGGATGTCCCTCCGTGGGGGCAATAAAGAGGAGAACACCTATTCAGGACCATCACGACAATCATCTCATTAGGAAGCCGCGGGAGGCAGCATGGAGACAGGGAGCCTGGTCTCTGGGGGACTCTTTCGCCGCAGTGGGCCAGTGTACATGTACCTAACATCCAGCGAAGTGCCTGGTATGCATTGAAGCGTAAACAACCAGACAGCGAGGAACAATATACAACCGCCGCCCTCCACACCCAACTCCATCATCCACCTCTGCCCTCCCCTTTTGTAAAGGCCTTCCCAGCCCCGTCCTCCTCCACCACCTCCTGTCTCCCCACTGCTATCTCTATCTCACTCGCTCTCCCCCTACTCTCCCTCCCTGGAGATTCAGAAGGATATCCTGAGGCTCTGATTAAAGCCCAAACTGGGAGGGGTGTCTTGGTATGTGGTGGAAGCAAAGGGGGGGGGGGCAGAGAGGATCCTGGGCATGAGAGCAGCTTCTCCGTCTTATGGACCCATGGGCGTAATTCAATCACACCTTGATAATTCCCATGATGTGAGAGTTGAATCCCCCTCGCACACATCAAGCACCGATAGACACCAAAGCTCGTGCTCATCCCAGATAGAGGGGCTCCTCCTGGGTGGGCTTAACAGCCGACTGCTGGGTACATTCTACCTGTGTCGTTTGAAGAGGCCATTATTTTAATGAAAAAGTTACCCGCCTGCCAAAGGCAAACAATAGAAGACGGGGGAAAATATGGGGGAGAGAATTAAAACAAAAACACCAGATGGTGATATACATGGTAAAAATGATTGTTTATACTTACCGTTTGATTATATGTGATAATGAGAGTGGGATTCCTCAAGGCAATTAGTGTCTGCAGCAGCCATATTGTGAGAGGACAGGGGAAGGACGGCACGGGGTGTTATGAAAGAGCGCTTATCAAATATCTCCACTGGGGTGATTAGTGTAATAAGACGGAGCAAGGTAAAAAGGCCGCTCACGCGCTTTTAGTACGTGAGCAGGAAAGAGGCTGAGGAAGGATGATGACTGCTTCCATCTGCTCCTATGTCTGTGTGTGTGTGTGATAAAATGCCCATGTTAATGTATGTTCCCATGTCCCGCCGGCCGCCCCAGGGAGGTTTAGCCCATGACAGGAGGCAGGCTCCGGGTACTTACCCCTGGCAGAGTCTTCTGTTCATGGAGGGCGCTCTGGGCCTTCAGTGCTGACTCTCTGGCACAGTATGTTAGAAAGGCACATCCTGCAGAGGCAGAGACACAGGAAAGGCTCATTCCACCAGAAAGTAGTTGGATGAACTCACGTGCTATTAATGATGAAGCAGGACGAAGGAGAAGTTGATCATTCATCGTGTGGTTTGAAAGAAGAGCTTTTCTGTGTTTGTTGTGCTACTTTGGTTGCAACCCTGTAATAATATCAAGCTAAGTTGTGAAGCAGCATCTTTTTAAAGAAGCTTTTCAGTTAAAGTCAGACGTCAGAGCTTGTTGTCGTTCCTCTACCAGTAACTGATGCATAGTTGAAAGCTGCCTGGAGATTTTACTATAAGATCACATCAAACTTTAAAAAACTGCTGCCCAGGAGCATTTTACTGAAATCATGAGCATTGAACTTGTGATTTAGGTTAATTGTTTGCATATTCACAGTATGTAAACGATTATCTTTGCAGTGGTTTCACAACGGTGGTGCGGTGGGTAGCACTGTCGCCTCAGTGACAGTGAGCGTGTCTGGGTTCGATTCCCGGAGGCGGCCCTGGTGCCTTTCTGTGTGGAGTTTGCACGTTCTCCCCGTGTTTGCGTGGGTTCTCTCCATTGCCCGTCGGTGTGAGTGTGTGAGTGAATGGTTGTCTGTCTATGTGTTGCCCTGCGATGGACTGGCGACCTGTCCAGGGTGTACCCTGCCTCTCGCCCGTAGCCAGCTGGGATAGGCTCCAGCACCCCCGTGACCCCGCACTAGGGAGTAAGCGGTTAAGAAAATGGATGGATGGATGGATGGTTTCACAACAGACGGCAAAACAAAGAATCCTGAGAGTACAAAATCATATTTAGATCAAATAAACAAATAAATTTTAATTAATTTTTTTATCTTAATGAGAACCCATCATCTTTGTACAGTAGCTGGACCTAATTTTACTTTTACCACAAAATCTTCAATGTTTTGCATTTCTCTGTTTGCTTAAGATCTGTGACACTACTGATGTAATTCCACTTTATACTCCAGTAATATAAGCCTTACTGGAGGTTCACAATCTATTTCCTAAAAATGCATTATATTGCATTTAAACCTTAAAGACACTGAGTTAAAATAAAGGTCTGTTCAATTACTACACTTTGGTTTTAACACCAGAACTAGCCAAGGCCATGATTTTGTCTTCTGACCCAAGGTTTGCTGTCACTTTTTCAAACTGGCTGAGTGTAGCTGTTGCATTTTCAGTGAGAAAAATCTCATCCTCTGCAGTGAGCTTCTCTCCCAGTTTTCTCAGAAACTCTATTGACAATTGGAGTGTGGCTCTCTGACGTTAATGGCTCCATACCCTCAGAGGAAATAGCAAAGTTAGTGACAGCCACTTCAGACTAGATACACTGAATTCTACAATTTACTCAATGTATAAAATCTAAACATGAAATTATGTATAAATAAAATATTGGCCACAATGACTGTTGATGATTTAGTATTTCACTCAGTCTCGGTTTATTGAATTTCATTGTATTGTAATTTTGAACCGAAGCAGCAAAATGTTAAACATCCCATTACGAGCTGGAGTTTTCATTCTAAAGAAAGTGGTTATGCAAGCTTCTTATTCACCGCTTATAAGTGATTTTTTCAATTACTGAAACATATGAATACTAGTTCTGACAAATGATCATTTTTATAGCTTCTGAATCAGTAGCCCAGTACATTTTAGCTGCTAGAGAATAATGCATTTAATAAGACCTTTCCTTCACTTATTTCTTCAGAAACGTCTTTAATGTGTACTTCTATGTACATTTATTTTTGTAATAATTAACGTGAAAACTGTAGAGAGGTGCCGTGAAAGGCTTCGGTGACCCAGACTCTGTGAAAAGCCTGACAACAGCGCAGAGAGAGGCCCGGTTCTGTGGGCTTCTTGCAGTGTGAGTATAGGGCAGGGGTGGAGTTTGAAGCTGTAAGTTGGAGAATGCAGGCAAACAAGTCTACAAAACAAAACCTGAAAGAAAAAACGTGACAGCTTTCATTAAAAGGTGGGTAGTTGCTCCGTTACACGCATGGCAGCGTTGACAGTGGGTGACCCCATTCAGCAGAGGTTTTGCACTGTGCAGCATAATTTCCCATTACTACAACTCACACCTGCTGCCAAAGATTCCCATGGGTGACGACACACACACACACACACACACACACACACACACACACACACACACACACACACACACACACACACACACACACTCATACATACAGATGATCCTCGGCATGCAGCACACAGCACCCATCACCCCCTAAAACCTAGCAACACGCTCTGGCACCCGGCCAGGAGAGCTCCCTTTCACGACAACCTTCACCCACCTCCACAACTAGGCACTTACTCAAGAGGAAAAATCACCTAAATGACACTGATGAAACAGCGCGGCACACAGCAAAGCAGAAAAGTTTGGGCGCCCAGGGAGACACTCTTCATCCTTTGTGACATTACAAAACTGTGAAACACGATTTGAGATCTCCTGGGGGGGGGCACGTCCTAGCTAATGCTTATGGGAATTGTAGGCTGAGGCTCCTTGGCGAACGCCCCAGCAATTTCTTCTATGCTTCACCTCACGGCCTCGCAGGTGTTTACGTCCCATGATTTACCCAACCATGGATGTAAAAAGGCTTCTCCACAAATCGGCACAAACTCACGGAGCGGTGATGGATGGACGGAGTTTAGCTGTAAAGTTTTATCTGAAACTTGTCCTTCAGGGAAAAGTAGTTTCTCACAAACTGCAAAACAGGCAAAGTTTCTCAAGAAATCGCAAATTGGCATAAAATATTTTTTTTTATATTTTCTAGTAAACTAGTGATTAAAGCTGTACAATGAATAAATGTGGTATAAAACTGCAACTTTCTTTATAGTGGAGTAAAAGAAAAAGTACGTATTACCTCAACATTGTACTTATATACTGTAGAAATATACTTTTACTTTATATCACTGTTTTTCCAGGAGCATGCATATACATTAACTGCATCTAAAACAAGTGAACCCATCTCAGCCCTGCATTATATATTGCTAAACAACTTGTTAAACTGGACTGTTTGTGCTGAACAGCCTTTAATATTCAGGACCGCGTCTTTGCCGCATCAGCTCTGGGAGATCGGCAGGACTTTAGGAAAGCTTCGCATCCAACAACGCTGGCTCGAGGGACAGCTGAAGCCCAGAGGAGGCTGCGAGAGCCAGTTGTTGAACAGATGAGCGTTCAGCTTAGAGAACACGAGAAGAGGCAGAATGGTACTGTTTGTGCGGATGTAACAGGGAAAGCAGCAGCTGGCAGCAGGTTAGGCCTGTCAGCTCAAAATTCCACGTTAACTAATTGGCATGAGATTACATTCGTACTTACAAGTTATTCCGCATTGCTTTCCCCCTTGATATTAGATGCAATCAGATGGTTGTGTTAAAAGCAAGCTGCTTTCATTGATTTGGAAAATGCAAACTGGTCTCCAATGTGTGTACAACAATACCACCAAAATTTACTTTGACGGAAAAAAAAACAAACATAATGTTCACTGTGATAAATTAGATTACTTAGAGAATTAAAGTAGAGATTTAGTTTAGATTATTTGGGATGAAATCCTCATTAAGTAATTTTCACAGATACAGCTACTTAAAATATGTTCATTATTTTTAACTAACTAACAAAAACAAATGCATCAAGAGACGGAAAGAAGAAACCGTGGACAAGGGTTGGAAATTAAGGTAAGTAGCTCTTCTTGTGACGAGCAGTTTAAGTGGGGTGAAAATAATACTTT
The DNA here is from genome assembly GCF_900634795.4 of Betta splendens. Lineage (NCBI taxonomy): Eukaryota > Metazoa > Chordata > Actinopteri > Anabantiformes > Osphronemidae > Betta > Betta splendens. The sequence continues at coordinate 4,400,884 of NC_040883.2, read as the reverse complement.
GGTAATCAAAAACAATTTACCACACTACAATTTCAGAGAGGGCCCAAAGTTCAGCAAATTATATTTTAAGGCAAATGATTGCGAAACGCTTTGAAAGGAAAACCTGAAAATATGAAACGTGTCATCGCGTTTGCTCCACACGTTTCAGGTAATTACTTAAAGAACTTTTCTTCTTCCAACAATTTGTTCTAAAATGGAAATTAGTATGTGCTCACAATTGCATGCATCCAGGCATTAAGAGCAAATTGTGTGTTGTTTTTTTCCAAGGCATCAGGTACCTGTAATTGAAATCACTCCATAGCAAATTTGTATAAAGTTTCAATTCATTAGCAGTGAATTCCTGAATCATGAGGAATTTGTTCTCCTTCCCTCTCACGCGCCTGAGACAAGGATGTTTATTAAACTGGAATAAAATGTAAATTCACATTCAAAAGAGCAAAAAAAAAAAGGTCTAATATGTAAAACAAATGGATGCTGCTCTAGTGACGGCTGGACCGCCTCATGGGAGCCGAGGGAAATGCGATGTGAGGATTCATCTCTCTCCTCATGTTTCTGCTAAGCACTGATACCTGCCTGCGCGGCGTCTCCCTCTCCCTCGGCCACTGCGCCCGTCCTCTGCTCGGAGCCGGCTGTTCGGGGGGGGGACTTGCTGTCTGGTTCGCACACGGCCCCCTTTCTAATGATCAAAGAGGTCATCTGTAGACTTAAGCTACACCTGTCACTCAACTCACACAACCTGTCAGTCACCGTCTGCCTCTTCCTCCGTGAACACTCACCCGCAGCTAAAAAAAAAAAAAAAAAACCAATACGCTCGTCGACCTTTAACTCAGCGGCTGTTACTAAAAGTCACATAAAAAAACAACCAAACAGTCTTCAAGCTGAAAAGACGTGTGTGGATTAGTTGTTAAATTCTATGACTCATTTGCAATTAGATATTAGTGGCCTGCTGAGAGTTACGTTTGACATTTCAATGCCTAGGAGGGTTTTTTATGTCTATTTGGCCAGCTATTTATAGACAATTACACTGCATGGACCAACCAAGGAGAGCAAAATGGATGAGAATATTTAACAACTCTTTGTCTGTTCCGTCTGGCTGTGTGGTGCAGCTCCGAGTCCCTGCTCTCAGCATCACGACGGATTGATAGATAACGCTACTCAAGCAAAAGATTTGCCCCCCACTAACATTCAGCATGTCTGAACAATGCACGCGTTCTGGCACTGACACTAAGTATCACCATAATGCAGTGCTCAGCGTAATGATTGGATGTTAAACAGCACGACCCGGCTGCACCGCACGCGGACCGGCACCGCGGAGTCGTCCCACGCTCTGGATGAGGCTCCCCGACGACGCACGGCTGCCCGACGGGCCATAAAGACCGCACAGAGCCAGGGTGTGACCGGAGTCAGACATTTCAGGTGTGGAGGAATGGAAACAGCAGGAGTCCCCAGACACTCAGACTGGAAAGAGATCCTGGAAACACTACAACTGCCCAATGGAAAGAGTGGCAAATTGCAAAACATCTGTTTTAAAACGGATGCAGGACAATCTGCATAAATTAGTCATGAGCAGACATGACATTTTTTGATTTCTCCTAAATCTATAATTATGGTGCGGTTCCGTGTCACTGGATGCGAGCTGTGAAAGAGTAGTGCTGGCAAATCATCCATTAGGTACGGTTTACTAACTGATGCTAACAGCAGCTATCTAAATCAAATCCTCTCCAAACACAAACTTACTTCAAAGATGGATTTCAAAGTAGAAGCCCAGCCAAATCTTTTGAACTTTATTTTTTTAAGGGTTAATGGAACCCAGCTGATTAAATCTTCCTCTGCTGTGAACGTCTTAGTATTTATGATTTTAAAAAAAAAAAAGTGAATTGAATTTGTGATAATTTCACAACATTTCATGCCTCTGGGCTTGTTGACGACAGCGAACAACTGTACTTTGACATATGATGAATTTAGTGAAGAGAAACAAAACACTTTCATATAAAAGTACTATGCCATCGAAATAGATTACTTAGTCTTTTATTGTAATACGTTTTTAGTTTTAGATGAACATGCACCGACACTCATAACATATTTCTAGATGATGGCAGTGGGGTCTGATACCATGTGACCAACTCTGAGTGGTCCGAATAGGCAAGCCATCGACACCCAGTAGAGTCTAATATACAGTCCACTGGAAATCTTAGTTTGGTTTTTAAAACGAATATAATGCATTGGTTTACCGGCAAACAGCTTCAAGATCTACTTTAAAGCTGCACTAATCCTATTTTTTATCCTTTGCAGAGCTGCAAACACAGCACAGACATATCATTAAACTTTTAGTTGATTTCGACAAATTGGAAACTAAAGCCATCAGGAGCCTTTGTTTACAACTGAAAAATCTGAAGTAACATTAAAGTTTTATACCATACAAAAAGGGAATTTTCAAAAGTAAAAAGAAATCCCTGTGCAACTGTTGATATTGTTAGTGTTTAATGTAATATTATTAATCATTAATGTATGACATTAGCTTTAGAAAGTTGGTTGAGAAACTTAAACATGTATTAAAGATTTAATTGAATACTTTTGATGGCTTGTCCAAATAACCACAATCTAATTTCTATAAATGAGCAGTATTTTAAAGAAAACTTAATAAATCCTTGCTGTAATTGTCCACGAGCAGTCTTATTTTCACAGTAGTCGCCCAATCAATGGTTGAACATTCATCATATTATACTCTACAACTACTGGTTCATTGCATTACCACTCTTGTTTCTCTTTTCTCATCAGTCAACAGGTATCACATGCTCATCCAGCTGGAGGTCTGATCGTAGCCAATAGGAAAAACTCATGCAAAATAATGTATTGGGGTAATCTGATTAAAAGAACGTCCCCGGGCTCCCAAAGTGACTTTGAGCGTCGAGCAGGATGAAGTGGACGTATGCGTGCAGCCGAGTGGCCTTAGCGGAGGTTGATTTGAACAGGCTGTCTCTACAACAGGATTATCATTCCCGACGCAGGCAGGCGTCCTGCTGGACGGCGTAAACAACGCGGCCGAGGCAGCGGCTGAAGGCCGGAGGAACAGGTGGCGCGTGGAGACCTTCAGAGCCGCTAGAAAACGGAAGCCACGCTGAGCCCACGCTCGTTCCTCCCTCAAGAGCGCTTCACTCACGCTGATCAATACGACGGTGAACCGTGGCCACTGACTTGTACATATCACACGCCGTTTGCCTGCATTGAGAGGCTGTTTTGACTGGGAACTCATTGTGCTCATGTGAAGATGTCACGTGAGAGAGAGAGAGAGAGACAGTGATGGATAGAAAAAAAATCTGTTTAAAATTACAACATAATTATTATCTATAATTTAGCGTCAGTCACAATCGGAATCAACAGTTTCATAAGATAACATTATTGCCAGTGCAGCACAGTCCTTCAGCTCATAATAAAATACTGAACCGCAGGCTTAGTACGATCTGCTTATGACATGCAGTGAAATGGAGGAGGATGCTGATTTTGGATATACTTTACTTCAATGAACTTACTGCTTCATTCATTATTCTAAAAAATGGCAAATGGTAAAGAAATGATATAAATAAGAACACATTATGAGCAGATATGACAATCATTAAACAAGTTACAAGTTGTAATATTATCATAAATAGTGATGGCATGCAGTACATGTAAAATGTCAGCGTGTATATGAGCTTTTTTATTATATTCACGTTCAAGCTTTTTACTGTGGTAACAAGTTAAATAAGTTTAAATCTAGGCCGTTTTGTGCATCAGACTTTGAAAGCCTACATGCACTGTGCCATTTATCATTATAACTATCATTACACTGACCAGCCCCTGATTATCCGTGTCCTGTCTGAAGAATAATTACTAAGTGAATTGATCCCGGCCGCTCTGCTCGAGCCCGTGAACGCAGCAGCAGCGAGAGAGACCCCGCGTGCTGGATCCCAGCCTCTACTATTACCCTGCTTTGTACTTCCTGACTGCATCCCGCCCACGGAGCACCATCACGGTGCAGCTGCCGCGTAAATAGTAGTTCCCACAGCTAATGACGTCCGAAAAGTAGGCTGCATCCGAGCCGGCAAAAAGGTCAAAGCAGCATGTCAGCTCCACCTTAATCAACGACGCTGATTGCCTGATAATGGTTTGCATTTTCCGCTCCCCTGACAGCGTTGTCTTTCTCTCACTATGCAGCAAATGGGCTAGACTCTGCTGTTGTTATTATTATTATTATTATTATTATTATTATTATTATTATTATTATTATTATTATTATTATTATTATTATCATCATCATCATCATTGTGAAACGGTTGCGTGGCTTCAGAAGGAACACAGCATCCCCGCGCTTGCCTGTCCCGCCCCCTTAAACCGAGATGCCCCGCACATGATAGTCAATGTAAACACACAAAGGCGTTTTCAGCTGTAGTGTTCACGTGGATGGGCTGGACGCGCTAACAATTAACCCTGCGTTCGCGAGCCACTCGCATTCCACGTGTTCTCCCTCTCACGCCTCGCATATCCGTGCGCGCGCGCGCGCGCGTGTGTGTGTGTGTGTATGCGTGTGCGCGCCCGTGTGTATGTGTGTGAAGGCTCTACGGGGCTCCCACTCTGTCCCGAACGTCTGCAAATTAACACACTTTCCGTCGCTCCCGCTCCCGAAACTGAGCCGGGACGTTCTCTGGGGTTCTTTGTCGCTAAATCTTTGCTTTCGCTTTTAAAGGTACACAAAAGTAGCGATGCCAAGAAAACCAACCTTTATGCATCCCCGTAAACCTGTCTTTCAGAACAGTGAGTTCGTATATCTTTCCGAATTCCTCAAACAGGGGTTTCAGGTCTTTTTCCTCCAGGTTTCTGGGAATCTGCCCGATGAAAAGCTTGATGGCGTCGTGGTCCTTCATTGGAATGGTGTTCTGGCCGATGGTAAGCCCGTTCATCCTGCCGGCGCTGTTCGTGGTGCTGAATCCATTCTCTTGCTGCACTCCGTTTGCAGTGACTGTAGCCATCTTTCCTCAATGGGCCGGCGGGCTGCTCTCTCTCTCTCTCTCTCTCTCTCTCTCTCTCTCTCTCTCTCGCTCTCTCGCGCGCTCCCTCACACACACACGCACTCTCTCACTCTCGTTCCCCTTCCTCTCTCTCTCTCTGTAGTCAACTGCACGGCGCACACTCCCCCCTCCGTTATATCCTCGCTCTCTCCCCGCTCCTCCTCCGGTTTTCCCTCCTAACTCTCTCCTCTCCTCTTCCTTTCCACCAGAAGACCCTTTGTTTGGAATCAGCTTTATTTATTTTTTTCTTACGCTTTATATGTTTTCATTCCCCCCCCCACACGCACACATACACACCATGCCCCCCTCCCACCTCAGCTGCTCAGCCACTTTGCTTCTGACGTCAGGTCGTACTCCCACGAACAGACCCCGCCCACCGCATAATTTGCATAATGAGCGCTGCGCGAGCCAATGGGAGAGCAGGATGACTGAGCGCCCCCCAGGGCAGAGTAAGAATGCAAACATTTGCGTAGAGAAGAAATCTTGGGACATTTAAATAGTGCAAAGGCAGCATTTGTGCTACTTCTTTCCATTTCAGATTACTGACTAGTTTTAGCAACAGAGTGAACATTATAACAAATAAACACTTAATATCAATTCGAAACTATTTTAAATAGTATGTATTTTGCTTGTACAAAGATAAATACACAGCTTTTGAATTGTTGATGTTGAGCATTTACTTGCATAAAAGACCACCAGCAGGGATGTAAAACCCGCTGGTGGTCCAGTCCTGAAAGGCATTTCTGTGAAGACGTATAAATGTTTCCTACAGTAGTGGTTCCGAGTTTTTGTCCTTAGAACCCTGCTGACTTTCATTCCAACCATCTAACAGGGCCTATTTCAAACTTGCCAGGTGCATGCATTAACTCCCTGTGAGGAAGAAAACACACAGATGTCACTCACAAGCACTGAGACACAAAACTCTGTTCAAATGGTCAGGTGGAATATTCTTTATGGTGCATGTATGATTCAGATCGTGTCACATTTAATTTCACATATTGGGAAAGTGTGTGTTTGTGATAAAGAGGGATAAGCACGTTCTGTACTGAAACATTACACACCAGAGACATACTCAAACTGCAGAATCTGCATACATCATGGTGCAGGTGCAGTCAAAGCACAATGGCCTTGAACGGTTCAACATTTTGTCCAAACAGAGGATCAAATATATTGTGTTGCTCAGCAATTCAGCAGCAGAATGTGAGATAGAGGGTTTCCTTGGTTTTCAAGGTGTTGAGGCATATCCTCCATCATCAAGGACTGTACACCAGGTCTTGTGTGTGTGTTAATGCCTGTTTCATATTTTTCTCCAAGGAAATGTGTGAATCACTTCACTTATCAGACATTAGACGACTGTGGTTGAAAATGTCAGCTGTGTTCATCAAAACAATTCAAAGGAAAACATAGTGTAGGAGTGAAGACATTAAATCAAATTGGAAAATTATGCCTTTTTCATTTTTGATCCCTGTCTGTCAAGGATGGAGCAACTCTCAGCCACTGGCTCCACCCCGTCTGCCATGATGACAGGCAAAGCCATGGTTGAAAGTTTTGCAACAGAAGAATCATTATTATTATTTGTTTATTTACTATAATACTGTTTTTATGTCAGTATGTGCCCATTTATCAAATGTCTTCTGCAGTTCCATACACTGTGTGATAAACAAAACAAATAGTGGATGTTGGGACTTTGACAATTTCATTCATAAACCAGACAAATCATCATACAGTAATTGAGCCGAATAGTTGTCCATGTCTTAGTCCCATAAACAAACAGCGCTGTATATTTGTTTTTAATGGATGGCAGTGTTTTGGCTGATAAAAAATATGCTAACTTGCCTTATTATGAGTAATGAGAGGAGGAGCGGAACTAACTGATCACAGCACTCATCTCAAAACAGCAAAAGAGGCCTCATCGTGTTTGTACAGTAGATGCACATGAGATCTACGCCGTTGTTGATTCAGGCGACACAGCATGAAGTGGATGCTTCGTCGCCACGTTTGTGATTTCTACCTTTAACCTGACTCAGTAAAACTTGTGTGAGGAATCCCAGCGTTTTATTCACCGCACTCCTCACCTCCTTTGGATTAATACAGATTAATTTGGCGCAGACTGTGCATTGTAATAAGATTATTTCCAGCTGCAAAAGGTGAAAACAACTGCAGAGCTTTTAATGAAGTCTTTTCACATGGCGTTAGGTTTAGGTTGTGACATGTTGTGTATTTAGTCCTTAATTGGATACATTTTTCGTTTTCTTATTCACTTAGTTTCTGTGTGTACTGTAGAAATGAGCATGTGATAACCTAGAGAAGATTAAGATAAATCCAAGTAATAAACCGCAACCCAATCGTTTATAGGTGCTATTTGCTATTTTTCATTTTTTGGACATATATAAATAATGGTCATAGTCAGTCCTGTTGCAAAGGCATAGAATGGTTTATGACGATGGAATATAACTGCGGGAAGGATATGAGAACCTGAAATGCATGAGGCTCCGTGTGTATCGTTCACTTTTCCAATTTGGTCACGATGCGCTGGAAACGGCCATACACAGTTGAGAATAAACAAGCGCGAGTCAGCGAGAGTCGGAGCGTCAAACCTGCCATTAAAACAACGGGAGGCGACTTCCAACGCTGAACGAATGACCCTTAAACAGTTTGCTCTCTGATCTAATTTGCTATTAACTATGTGGGTAAAATGATGTCAATGAGACGGATCAGACTGCCAAGTGTTGTTCGCTGTCTTCGAAATGGCACAGTGAACAAGAAATTGAATCGCACCAGTGTGAATTTTCACACTTTTTTTTTTTAAATATGCCAAGAGCATACTGATTTTAAAAAGATTGGATGCATCCACCTATTTTGGCAACCTGAGGGGGTGTTATTGTACAGATGTTCCATGCGGGATAAACCAACAAGTTTAGAATCAAAAAACTGCAAACCGAACATAAAACAAACATTATGTTTGCTGAGAAGCACAAGAGAAGGGAGGTTCCCACCCCGGTAATAGATTGGTGTACGGGGGATTTCAATCCTTTGTCCATTAAATAGCCTGTCAGTCCATTGATGTCGTATATCTTTTAAAAATACATCAGTGAAAAAATGATGAGTCCAGAATGGAGCAGAGACCAAAGTACGTAAGCGCTGCAGTGATGGACAGGCAGAAGCAGGCCCCTGTTCAGACTGTAAACTGGACTGAGACCTATCGAAGGACAGCGCCGTTGCACTTTTTAAATTCTCTATCAGCTAATTATCAGCAGCAAATAGAAAGGACATTGGATAAGATAAGAGTCATCCCGCTTTTAAATAGCCGCAGCTAAAGTGGTCTCTAAATAAACACGAGGTGCGGCTGCGGTGGGACCCGGGCAGCGTGGATAGGTTTTACCTACATTACAAGACGAGGTCAGCCGCGGCGGCGCTGGATCCGAGCCCTGATTGTCAGGAGCGTTTTAAAAGCGTGCGTGCGTTTGCGTGGTGTTGATGGGGAAGGGGGCGTGTGTAGGTGAAGGAATTGTCTGCAGACGTGTATGCTGAGTCATGCGTTGTGGTTTGCGGCCGACGCCATCCTGGGCCCAGGAGCGCCCAATCACGACCCGCAGGACCCAATACGCACGTTACCCCAAGCCCGGCACCGACTGCCCTCGTCCCGAAGGACCGGCGGAGCCCGTCGACTCATGTGTCGCCCCCACCCCTCCCACCGGGTCGATAGCCCTCAGAAGCGGGCGAACCACAGGGGCGCAAACAGCAGACACAAAATGGCGCCTCCAGACGCTGCATTCAGTACCTCTCATTTTTTCAGGAGCACAAAGCCGGCGACAGAGCGGCCGGAGCGGCGCGTCCTGACGGGCTTCGCTGGGCCCACGGGCACGGGCCTAGGGGGGCTTATGGCATCCGCGGTTGGCGTCAGCGGTCATTAAGAATATACATGCGGGGGACTGAGTGGGAGGAAAAGCGGAGGGAGGAGGCTGAATATTGAGCTAACGTGCAGCGCCTGGGGGCCGGGTCCCAGCTCCACTCACTAACAGTGTGTCCTCTGCGTTTTTGTCGCTGTCTGGCTTGTGACATAATATTTAAATGGCTGCCGTGGGTCAGGATTATAGAGGATCCTTTGCTTTTTACCCATAAGAGGGAATATTTAAAAATATGCGCCGCTCCCTCTTTAAGCTTAGCAGAGGAGTGTAGGTTTCCTTTTGACGGCGGCAATGAAAATCTGTTTCTTGGGATGGCTCTACGGCCGCCCGGTTGTCTCGTAGGTGTGCCGAGTGAACGGGGTGTGAAATATGTCTCAGTTTATATTACAGTTCTCATCGTTGCCCGTTTCAATACCCAACATCTGGGCGAAAGATGAAGTGCCGTAACGGTAAAAAGTTTGGATGCTTCCAGCCGTGGTGAGGGAGCGGGCGGCAACAGAAGCGAATAACACAGACAAATATTATTGTCTTCCTTGGTATACTGGATGCAATACAATACGGCAGGGTAACTTGTTCTGATGTGAATCTCCGTGTGGCTCGTGCGTGCCAGCCAAACTATAAATATTTGGGACATTACAGGCATATTCTCAGTTGAAGCAGCCCCAGTGCAAACACCTTCTTCTGGCCTTCTCGACTTTTCTTCGTCCCGATTCCATCCTAATTGAATGCCAATCGTATTTTGTCATGTAACTCCTCTGATAGGTTGGCATGTTAATTAACCTGGCAGGCTGTGGGTTGTCATTTGCATGGTAATAAATCTCGGCTCCTTATTGTAGGTGGGGGAAGCATAAGCCGAGTTGTGCTTAGCTTCGGCAAACATTCCCGTCAAACCCTTTATCAACTACACCCGAGTCCGACCTGTTGGTTGAGAGGAAGAATCGTCATTTCCAGGTGGCAGATGTTTGGATTAAACACTGCATTTGATTTTAGGAATGTATTTAAAGCCGACGGCAGCAACTGGAGCTTTGAACAACTTGCTGATATGAAACTAACCCTGGAAATTTCTTTTTTTTTTTTTATCCTTTTTCCATCCATTAAAGACTCATTTCCTTTTGTCAACTGGAGGTTATCTTTCCTGGACTGAAGTTAAAACTAAGCTCCAATCGAATAACTTATATATCATTATAAGAAAAGAAAATTAATATATACAAAGAACAGGTTCCACATATGTTGGTCTGTGGGTATTCGTTGTCCCCTGGTGCAACATGAAATACACCAAAGAGAGGAGGCGTTTGGGGAGAAGGATGCCAGTGGCGTAGTGTGCGAGGTGATTATATGTGGTGTTTTGAGAGATGATGAATGAGTAAAGATTGCACTCATCTGTCGTGGTTACAGTGCTCCCATCAGGTCTAATGGTGTGACGGGCGGTGACCTCCGTCTCGTAGGTTTCAAGGTCCTGATTAAACATCGTCCCAGAGTCGGCTCAGGGGGAGAACCAGGCCCGGCTCCGCTCTCCCCCCTCTCTCCCCTTCTCTCCACACTTCTTTGATCCCCTCATCGTCCTAATGCTTCTTCGATCTAACCCCATATCTCTATCACCCCCCAAAACACACACAAATACTGTAGGTGTGGTGCTATCCCCTGCTTCACTCTACTAGTGATCGGCCTTTTGTTGACTGTCATCTGTCTTTATTGATAATTTGTTTATTCTGGCTTGGTGTTTTTAGCATTTGTGCCTCCACTGTTACATGTTTCCTGCTGACAGCAACAATAAATTATGCGTGGTCTGTGTGTATGAGTTCCAGAATCTGACTGTCACATCTTCCCCGAATGCTCCTCCAATCTTTTTATGATTTTTCAGAGTGGTAATCCATAATGAGGCTGAAGTTGAGGGATGATGATTAACTGCAACAGGATCTGGAAACGGCCGTAAGTCGTGATAAGACAGCTTTCTGTGGAGGCCGTGAGTTTATTGGCTGTATTGTAAGGTGCGGAATATCAGCCGCGGCTCTCCGCGGCGGGCATGGGGGTCACGATGTCGGAGCATGCAGTTAAGATGCAGCCGGCCAGTTGTTTTAAATCTGCTCTCTTAGTTGATCTCCAGTAACTTCAGTCGCAAGCGAGCTCAAATCATCACCAAGACATTTGAAAGGGTTGCAATTAGGGTTGCAAATAGCCTGCCATTTATCAAGTCCTTTCATGTCCACCATTTTATTTTATGAAAGCAATCGATGTCTCTGCGGCGCAGGAGACGCGGCCCAGCCTCCGCCGGTGCTCCTAGTGAAATAATGAGCACAGCCGGGCAACGGCGGCTGGAGAGGAGATCGGGGGGACGGGGCCGGATGCGTGACTGACGCGGTCCTCCACATTTCACACAAGAGTCATCAGACGGGGCCAGGCCGGTGAAGAGTGAAATGGAGCAGCGAGTCGGAGCGCCGGGGCGCCGGGCATGTGTGTTGGTTTTTACGGGGAGGGGCCCGGCCGTTAAATGGAAGCCTGGGGGGAAGAAGAGGCCACCGAAATAGAAAGAGGTCCAGAAGAAGAAGGGGAGGAATAGTTGGAGGAGGGAAGTCGGCGGCGGAGCTTCTGCAGCGAATGCCACAGTTGTGCGCTGTTTATTTACACTTGAGCTCCACATTCAGCGCTCCAGGTGCCGGCCACTCTGCAGGCCGACGGCGAAGGGTGGGGACCATGTGGCCAAGCGCAGACTTATACAAAGAGAATCGAATGATGTGGAACGTACTTCACGCAGACCAAACTGGGATTTGTTTATCAACAACAGATGCCTGTTAAGTACGTACAAAATGAGCTGTTCATCATATTTAAATTCTAAAAGTATGAAATGAAACATATTATTTGCATAAAATATACATGCATGCTGTAAACAGTTGCTCTGCGGAATGCTAAGTATTAAACCATGTATTAACAGCATCATTCTCCGCAGACAGCATTTAACGGATCAGGGAGAGAAAGGCACGATCCGTACACAACGATGCCAATTATGTATAATCAACATAGTTGATACACACACACACACACACACACACCACACACACCACAACACACACCGAGACACACGGGAGCCCAAAGCAGAGCTCAGCAGCGCGGGGCAGGAGAGGAGGCTGAGGGCTCTGACACATAATAATCTCCTAGAGAGTGTCATCAAGGCCTCCAACATCATGGCCACAAATTACACAACCCCGGACCCCCTGGCGGGAGGGATGGGAGGGCGGGGGAGACAAGAAGTTTTACAGGAGAAAAGGGGGAGAGAGACAAAGGGGAAGGAGGGAGGGAGACAGAGGAAATTAAAATGTGGGTCGCACCAGAGAGGAAGGAAAGATGAGTAAAAGGAGAGGTGCGCCCCCAAAATTAGGAGACAATAAAAGACACATGAGTGAAATTAAAGAAGACGTGGTCTCAGGTTTTGGGGGATGTATGAAGAAGAAAAGAAGAGAGAAAAGTAGAAATAGAGAGAAGAGAAAGAAACAGAGGAGCAAAACTCTTCTGTGAAAGTAAAGAGAAAGCGAAACGGATTGAAAAAGCAATAAGGTGAGAAGGAAACAACAACGGGGACGGAGGGAAATAAGAGGCCAGAGTGTCTGTTGCCACGCATGGATGTACACCTGCGTTGCCCTGGGAAACGGCCAGCCACTGGATTATTATGAGATGATTAGTGCCTCTCCTCCTTGAAGCCCCACCCCTCAACCGGACTGTTCCCTCGCCGGGCGTTGTGCTCGCTACCGGGGACACGCTACGATGAGCGCTCGCCCACACGCGGCTCGCTCAGACACATACATGCAATAAACTCGGCCCGCGCTCGAGTCGTACCGATCCAGCCGATTACCCTTCTGTGTCAAAATCGCAATCTTTTCACCCCCCCGCGGACTCGCCTCTCGTCGTCAGAGTGTGACTGGGAGGGTGCTAATCTCGGCCCTTATCTTTCATGCAGCTCCTGACTCCATTCCTTCTCCACAAGCACTTATCGTGCCATCACTGTCAATCAGAGTCAGATTCAGGCACCTACAGCTGAGCCCGCTCGACATTCCTCTCCCCCCCGCGCCAGTTCAGCGCCTCCCCAAACGTCCATTACAGCATTAGCACCATGCTCCATGTGAACCTGCACAAACTCCACACACACACACACACACACACAAACACACACGAGTAACTCAGACCACTACTCACAGCTTCCTCTCTGGCATTTCTTCTGCAAGTTCAACTTTCAATAAAATTGGCTCATTCTTTTGGCCAGCTGTCCGCACAATAATCATAAATCGTCCTCGTGTGACAATCTGATTTGCATGTTTGACCACTAACTAAACAGATTTGTTTTGTGACCTGTCACGGCCAAACAGGGTGAAATTTAATAGATTATTAAAGTTTTCCTCAGGGGAAAAGGAGCAAAGAGCAGGAAGTAATTCAGTCATAAGTACTGCATAAAAAAAAAAACACAACAACAACACAGGAGCATTTTTGCAATAGCTGTTTACGTTGTACTGCAGGGTAGATAGGGAAAATAGGTAGCTGTTTGTGTCGCGGTTATTCATAAAGAGAAAATGGCTTTAAAAAAAAGCTCACTAAAAGAAAAAACCCACGGTTCGACCACAGTGATGTCGTCCATTTGTAACAGCGCGATTCGAAACACTTACGACATGTAGATGAACTCACATCCAGCCCTTCAATCAGCAGCGACGGCGACCTCCTCCACCCAGCGGTTGCTCTAGGAAAACCCACCCATCCACGCGCGCTGCCCAAATTCACACACACCACTATCAGGAGGCAGTAACCAGACTGCCGGCATTTAGGTTTCACGAGCCCGCGTGAGGGGCAGCCGCACTGCAGGTACAAGTGAGGGGGGGAATAAAATAGCACAAATTCCCCTTTGGGCAGTTTAATATTTTTAGGCGAGGGCACTTTTATTTGGGGGCAGGGGTGCTTGATCCCCTAAGCTGAAGTAATGTAATAATGGAGTTTTTAGGACAGCTGATGATGCCGGTTTAAGTAGGATTTGGGTAGAGCTATAGTGGAGGGAGAACGGGGCAGCAGGACGGGAGGAAAAGGTTGGAAGAGGCGCGAGAATGAGGGAGTGCAGTACAGGTAGGGGTGGAAAAGGCGGCGGCCTCAGTTTCCAGCAACAAATGTGAGAAGCAGGAGGAAAGGGGGAGGATGAAGCTAAGAGAAAAATATATATATATGGCTCTGTCACTTTACATAAAAAGCTCTGGGGGAGTGAGGGCGGTAAAACCAACAAATTAACTCATCCATAGTTTAGGTGAAAGAGAGAGACCCGTATGGCCCGGTGACTTCCCGAGCAAAGGGGAGCAGAGGGCACAAAGAAGAGGGCACAAGCAGAGGGACAGCTGGATGACTAATTGGGGAGGAGGACGAAATGAGGCTTGAACTCAATCACACTCTTGAATAAACTCTGCCCTTACAGTATGCGTCAAATGGGCTAACTAAGTGGTTGCTTTCCATTGATTATATCCGTTCAATGTTACGCTCACCACTCCTTGTTGGAGATATTGACTAGAAAAAAAAGTGGGGGGTTAACAAGGGGGCCAGTAATCCCAGTCAATAGTATAGTCAGGGCAAACCGGGTGCAGTGAGTGAATGATAGCATATAAACAGCCAGAAGAGAGCGAGAGCGAGGAGGAGAGGGGGGGGGTGTGTAAAAGGTGTGTGACTGACGTAAAGGCAGCGACGCTGGCACCTCGCCTGGACGGAACTCACGTTTATGGGGTGTGGACGGGGCCGTTCTCCGCCGCCTTTAATGATACAGTTAAATGGAAAAGCCGGCGCGTCAGTCGCCACCAAAGGACGTTCGACGCCACGGGGACGAGAAAGAGGCCCGCGGTCCCCGCGCTGTGCAGACCGTCCTCAGCAAACAAACCACACAGTCCAATCCAATGGCACCGCCAGTGGGAGCGGGGAATGAGGGCCGCGGAAGTGCAGCAGGTGAAGTATGTGTCAGAGCCGTTGAAGTTTCCTCACATCTGCCCCGTGTGTCCAGCCAACGTACGTACACACCCAGGAAAAGGTGTGCACCCACACTACTCACCTCTCACTGAAACCTCTAAGAGGAGAACATACCGCGGTAATGCAATATGATATGACGTGGGTGTGTGTGTGTGTGTGTGTGTGTGTGTGTGTGGGGGTGTGTGATGCGATGCGTGCGTGGTGCGGTGCGCGCCTGCACAGGTAACAGTAGATGTTTGAATGTGTCTGGGTGAGAATATGTTCTCAGCAGCCTTGTGTACGAGTGATGAGCTGTGTGAACTTTGGCGAGTGTGTGTTGCTTTGTTTGGTGGGTGTGTGTGTGTGGGGTGTGTGTGTGTGTGTGTGTGGTGTGTGTTGATGTGTGTGTGCGTGTGTGCGTGGGTTGTGTGTGTGATTTGATGGAAGTATGAGAGAATGCATTAATAAGGAAGAGTGAAGGGTAGCCTTGGTGCTTCTCTGACACCTCGCTTGTCAGAGAGAGACTGCCTCTGCAGTGGCGAGCAATACTGATGGAAACTGCAGGGGCCCTGGGCGCCTCGTTCAACCGTTACTTGTCTGCATCATATCTTGTTCTCTCCATTTCCCGCTTCGCGCCATCGTATTGTCTTTGAAGGGGGGGGACTTGTGGGAGGACCGGTTGTACAAGGGGTCATTATTTACACGTGCATTAAAAGCTTGGATCAGTGATAATAAATATGTTAGACAATCTGAATATATTTATGGCACCGGTGAGTGCTTTCATTTAAGATTGACTTACAGGTGTTTGGTGAAAGGAAAGTCAAAAGCCTTGAGGCAGAAACGTCCCAGTTAAACACCATTACATTAAACATGCAAAAAATACCATTAGAAGCTATTTATTATTCTGGGCCAACTCTACTGTAAATGTTCAGCCAAAATGAGTGTAGCACTGGAATAATGTAACCCAAAAGGATTATATGATTACTATTATATATATTAATATCCCTTCGACATTATTCTTTCTTTGCATCTCTGAGTCAAAAATAAACAAACATCTGAAGTCTTTGTTTAGCAAAATAAAGATTCAAGTTCCAAACAGGTTGGTTCTGTTGTTATAGAATAAAATTCTTTTTTGTGCTTTTCCAATATAGAATAAAATTTCTTTGTGCCTTTTCAAAGCGCTGTGTGTTGAAAGAATAAAAAATTTTTGAAAAGAAAAAACAAAAAGGGAAAATTAATATTAAAAGTCTCCAACTTTGTTCTGGACTGAGTTTAATGGGGACTAATTGAACGCTTTGTTTTGTCTGAATTTTAACACTTTGCTGCTGATTGTTGTTTCAGACGTTCAAAGGTAAGACTCTTTGCAACAGCACTTGAAAACTGTGAACTCGTTGGCAAGTTGTCTCATGTATTTTAGCATCATTTCAAAAGAGCAACGATCCAAGCTTGCCAGCGAAGAGAAGAAGAGCGAAGCAAACAGGTGAAACATCAAAGAGGAGATCACGAGGAACGCTTCCTTCGTGGGGGAAACAGAGGGAATCACTGCTCCATAATATAAGTCTCATTGTTCCTTTGTATAAAATAACATATTTCGAACAAATTGCACTGATTTCCAATTATGACCTGGTTCCAAACATGGGAGACCCTCGCCAGACACCACACGCGCACACCACACAACACCACACCACACACACACACACACACACACACAACACACACACACACACACACACCACAAACACACACACCACACAACATATCCCTGTAGTATAGTACACACACTGAGTCATATCAGCCAGCAGTGATTCCCAGTGCAATAAAAACGGCAGCTAACTTATGGAACCACCCACACACCAAACATGATTTTTAATCACACACACACACACACACACACACACACACACACACAAAAACACACACAAACACACACACACACAAAAACACACAAACAGTCGTGCTCGGTCGCTGTGCTACATAGGGCGGCTGTGTTCTGCCGTTGCTACTGTGACACAGTCTGCTGATGTGTGCTGAGAAACGCAGACGGGGAGGAAAGACCCACTTAACAACCTCTTCTGATTACAGTGTGACTTTCTTCTCCGTCTCCTCCTCTCCCTCCTGTCTTTAATAAGCATTGTAAACAAGAGCAAGGTCATTTTCTTTCTTAAACAAAATGGGAGAGATTAAGAGGAGGTGCGTGTTAATCCTTTGGACACGCTGATGGAGGAGTTTGTCCTGGGTGCTCGAGTGTTAATTATGCAAGGATGCATCTCCTTCGTGCTCCTCTCCCCGTTCTTCATGATGACTCATCAAGTTTATCATTTCAACTCTTTACTCTTTTTACATTTTCTATGGCTCGTCGTTTTTTCCCCCATCTCAAAAATGTCAGTGTGTGTGTGTGGGTGGTGTGTGATGTGTGTGTGGTGTGTGTGTGTGGGTGTGTGGGTGTGGTTGATGGTGTGGTGTGTGTGTTCTGCTGTGTGTGTGTGTGTGTGTGTGTGTGTTTTCTAAACGTGAACATGATAGCTGAGCAATTATAACTGCCAGAGTGATTTGCTGAAACTGCAGCATATGGTGGTTTCTTCAGCCCTGGTTTTGTCTCGGCGCATCTTTGCATGGATGTGTGTTTGTGATTCCCAGAATGAGATGTGGAATTGCAGTGAAAAGGCTACTAACTTACCTGGAAGGAAGGTAATAGTTAGGGTGTGGAAGTAACAGGACGATAAGAAGAAAATGGAAAAGGCTTAAAACTTTCCCAGCTGTCGAAGTAGAAGTAGAAAGTAGAGAAGCAGTTTTCACTTAACCTCCCAAACCCATTTTGGGGTGTATCACCTGTTCGACTGAGACATCGCATTGTCGACAGGCCAGACTGAGCATCTTTTGGAAATATCACAGAACCTTAGAGGTAGATTTACGCTTGTCTTCTCATAACTGAATGGGATGGATGTGTAAAGTACCGTAATCCCAGCGGAGTTTTTTGATGATTGACGGTGGAACTACGCCAACAGACGCGCACAAAAAGATCGCTTAATTGTTTTTATTTTTTCATTCTCCAGTGGTTATAGCCAAAAACAGCCTCATCTTGATGCCAGGGAAACTTTGATGTTAATTGTTTAGAAATGTCATATTCCGGCGTGCGGCGTGCGAGACAGCCGTCCCAGCCTGGTGCGAGCTGGAAGGTAGTCTCGGAGGTGTGACAGCGCCCTGGGCTCATTTCCATCTTTCTCCACTAATTTTCCACGCTTTTCTCGTCCCCAGTGAAGCACAATGTTAACAATGCTGTCCCCACATTTACCCGTTTGCCTCATTAGCTAAAAGAAGTGGATAAATTAGCGCGGACGAGAGCGTGCGCGGACGGAGGAGTTCCGACTCCACATGTCAGCGCCGGGGAGGTGGTTAATGCACGGATGGGGGGGTGAAGGAAATGCAAGCGAAGACGTTATTCAAATAAACCCGTGAGAGGGAGGCTGACGCTAACGGGGCAACTTTCAATGTCACCAAGTTGGAAGCACGACGATACGAGCCGAGGGCACGGGAGGTTGCAATAGAAAGAGAACGAAGCCTGTCTCCATTACTAAAGAGTTCCTTCATTAAATCTTAATTTTCAATATATTCTCACCTGAGTAACTGGTTTTATTGCGACGCGAAGTTCAAGATCGATGAGGACAAATGGCCTGACTGTCCACGTCAGAGACTCCGCCGCCTCCGCCGGCGCACACGAGCGCTATCGTCCTTCCATCGTTCTGCGCCGCCGGCGGCCATCTTTACGGGCGGGGTTACGGACGCTCCCGCCGTCAGATGCGTCCACGTTCGCCATTGGAAAGACGAGCGTCCGCAGGGTCGCGGGGACCTGCCTGCCAGGATAGCCCATTCCGCACCTCCAAGGTTGAATGAAAATCCCATAGATGGACCAAATGAATTTTTGTGCACAATATTCAGGGCACCAGACGTGGGGAGACAATGCCGAATGATTCCCTCGGACTGAATTCCATTCAGGTCCACTAAATCGGCAGGACGCCGTGCACGCAGCGGCAGTGTAGTAAATGATTTATCCCAGGGGGAAAGAAAAACAATGGCCTTTTTAATTCCTATTCCAAAATGGCAGGAGAAAGAAAGGAATGATATGAATGATATAGAGGTAAGTGATTGATGGGGAACTTAAGGGGAGCCTCGGCAGAGGTATCACGCCCAGTGACATTTTTTTTTTTTGCCTCTAATGGCGAAGGCTCAGGGACGCCGGAGGTTGACAATTGACGGGAGGACAAATGATCGTCAACAGAGCACGAGTTGTGCCTTAAAAAATGGGCAAGGCCTGGTGGGCTCTGAGTAATAGAATGTCCATCCAGGATGGACCGATGATTTATGGGCTGGGAGGTCCTCCCCATTTCGTCCTCCACTGGTGATGACACAGCGGCGGGAACGCGGCCCACTTCACCTGGAAGCCACCCCTTTATTCATGAGCACGGTGAGACGCGGGTGCTGCCCTCGCCTCGGCCTCCCCCGGCAGTCGGTCGGGTGAAGGGGCGCCTCCGTTCGCCCGTAGGTGAGAATGGGGAGGTCGGATGTCTGGTGGGTGTCAGTATGGTCTACAGTGAAGGCCTGTGTGACAGTCTGTACGGTGTGTACTCACCGCTCGCCTATAGGTGACAGCTGGGATTGACTCCGGCGCCCCTGGACCCTTACAAGTCAAATAACATGTTGAATAATGGATGGTGGAGGTGGTTAGTCGAAGGAAATAAAGAAAGATAGTGTTTTTTTTAATTGCATTTGTGAGTTGCAAAGACCTAACCCTTCAGTAAATTAGTAGAACCTTAATGATATAGTCTAACTGCAGTGGATTAGACTTTTGGGGATACTACGCGCTCACTACCTCCTAGTGGAAGCCTTTGTATGGTTAAGAATAACTGGGGAATAACGCACCGCTCGCTCTTTTCTCGTGCTTTGAGCCACAGACAAAGACATCTGGCAGGTCGTCTTTTTTACGTACGGGGGCGGCGGCGTCTGTGCGCGACGCGGGGACGCAAGGTCAGGAACGCGGAGGCGCTCATCCGTGGCGCCGCACTCTAGGCCCACCACAATGCGGCTGTTGACACAACTCGCTGACCATTTTTTTGCGTTGCACCATCATCAAGTTCAATTTTCTGCACGTTTGGCATGCAACGGAGACGCGGGGAGCATGTGAGAAAAGTCAAACATTTGCCGCTCGCGGTGGAAAAAAAAAAAAAAAAAAAAGCTGTGCTTCACTTCACCCTTTGAAATGTGACAAGGAGGAGATAGAAAGTTTCCCTCGATCTCCGCTCCGCCGTGATTGTGCCTGCACTGGAGTTCAGGTGCCGCTGATTCTCGCTACGAACACAAAAAAAAAATGTTTATCCTTCGACAGAGCCTCCGCATTAATGACAAGCGTGAACGACCGCGGCCGCTGTCCCGCAATCAGCACATTCCATGGAGACGGTTTGTTTTTGTTGTGTAGGGACAAAGAGTGGGGAAGTGAGCGTGGTCGCCTGCAGATATGGATGAGAGGGATGGAGGGAGGGCGGGAGGAGGAGGGAGAGCACAAGTGCACGAGACACAAAGAGAGGTGGATATCTCTTTTCCTTAAAAAAACTTTGAATGGCTTCGGGCTTCGTAGTAGCGCCCATAGCATGCTTGTGACATAGGCACCCCAAAAGCTAATTGGCCTGAGAGGAGAAGACTGCGAGGCCCTGAATGGAGAGAGCGAGCCTTTTATCCCGACTCAGCCTATTCAACACATTCCATCATATGTCATTTTGCCTCCTGTTACCCTTCTATTTATTTTCTTTCTCCCTCACCCTCATCCTCCCCTTCCCTCTCTCTACACTTCCCCCCTTCCCAAATATTTTTCTCTCATCACCTCTGTAAGCCTCCCGCGCTCCCCCAATTACCGCTTTTCTCCATGTCATGCATTTAACTTTCAGCGGCCCGGCGCAGCAGTTCTGCTGGGAGGGCACTGGCAAAACAGATGGTAAATACACATACGGCGCTGCCATTGTAAATATTATACATTTCCTTTTGATTTTATGAGCGATAGGGTTTAAAAAAAAAAGAAAAGGTAATGACAGAATAAGTTTATAGTCATCAAAGAGAATTATTACGTCATCAGCGTGTGATCAACAGCTCAACTAATTTACACAAATTGCCCTGATCAAAAAGGGAAGTGCTAATGGATTGAGCATAAACTACTGTTTGGACAAGTTGTGTGTAAAGTATGGAATTATAGGAATAATCATATGTGTGAGGTAAATATCACAGGCATACTGAGCTGTCCAAGTGCAGAACACACACTGCCCTACATCCGGGGAGAATATGCTGAAATGGGCAATACACACAACAGCGCTGCGAGCTAACCAAGGGCAGAGGTGAATCTCTGATTACATACTGTACAAAAACTGTAGCAGCGGGATGCTGATGCACAGGACAGCAAGACTCATGATACTCTTTACATGCAATTACTCAAAGAGTTTGTAAACAAAGCTCGTTTGTTAGCCAAGAAGACAGAGCGGATTCCCTGGGTGGCATTTAGAAGACGCAATCCAAACAGACAAGGAACAGTAAATATGAATGGGATGTGTGAATTATGGAAAGTTGAGACTAGACTCGCAGGGAAAGCAGAAGAAGGGGGGGGGGGGAGGAGGAGTCGGATGTCTTGATGTGAGGCAACCACACACACACACATACACACACACACACACACACACACACACACACACACAACACACCACACACACACACACACACACACCACACACACACACACATAGAATTGTCTCAGGTTAAAGGCGTCTGTTGACTGTGGTGGTTTACTGTTTTCAATTTGCATATGCATATCATTTTTTTTAAATGTGTGAAATCTAATGAAAACGATGAATTTAAAACACTTAGAAGCAAAACAAGGAGAAGGTTAGTAGATCAAATGGTTGAAGTGATTCAATTTTTAGTAATCACGTTTAGAATTGTTTTTGGGGGGGGTCTCACAGCTAGCTTGACGAACACAGTCTTCAAGGTGAATGAGGAGTTGGCATTTGTCAAAGGATTTGTGTAATTTCCAACAATCATTTCAATTTGAAGATTGTCAAAATGTTAATAAAAAAAAAAACTAAATATAATTAAAGAGCAAGTGTGTCAATTCATTTCTCATTCAGATCTGCAGCCATACTTAACACAATATGGATGTTGTTTAATATAATATAAGGGAGACTCTTATGTTCTTACTACAACAACGCTGTGACGTCCTGTATGTATAAATATCACACATGAACTCTGTATTATGACTAAAGTAACGAGGGGCTGGGTTTTATTTATTATTTTTTGCCCAGCTCGGTGGTGCTCATGTTATAGGGTAGTACTTTAATGTATCTTCCCATGAACAAAACAAAAAGCTCCAGTAAGCCCTAATATAGAGAACAAAGAAGAAAATCTCAGACAAGGGCTGATCTTATCACCTGTGCTGTTTTCCTTCTGACAGATGCCAGAACACTATGACAAACGGGTCCTCGTCAGAAGCAGAACACAACCGGCCCACTTCCGCCTTTTCCTTCAGCCTCCTATTTATGGATTGGACATTCTTAGCTGTGTTCAAAGAAGGTTGAAAACTCCTACATTTAGATTAACTTGTCAGGTAATAAGACAGCCGTCGTCCTCGTCTAAATTAGCTGAAGGAGGACGAATGACATTTAGTAAGTAAAGAACCGTGCTGTAAAAGGACGCGTCTATGCTAACCTCGGTTGAAAGCAAAGTGGAGGCTCATAGAGATGTGGGTTTAAATTAAAAAACAATCACTGGATGAATCAGGCAAGATGCTAAAGGCAACACTAGTCGCATTGCATTTAACCTCAAACAGCAGTTATGCCGAGCTCCGGTGGCAAATGTGAGTTACCTCAATCTGCCTCCAATTGTTTCTGTAGAATAATTTGTTGAGTCCACTTTTAATTTTGAATGCTGTTTGCGTATGTACTTGCGGGGCAGCGAGACCATATTTTAAATGTCAGCCGTTCTCATCGGAGCAGAATTGCATTTAGGTTAGTGACAGCCCACACGGCCGGATCCCGTCGCGATGACTGTGTGGAGAAGCCGCTGAAAAAAGGGACCATTCTACGCCACCGAGCATTTTAAAGCACCAGGCCTGACAACGACCAATGATGCTTGGGCCCCAGTCAACAGTCTCCGACCTGTGTGTGTGTGTGTGTATTCTCGGCTCTCCTTGTTTTCTCTCCCTGTCGGCCTCATACATGCGCGAGCACACACACAGGAGGCGGGGTCGTTCTTTATTAGCCGTTGTATGCAGGCTGCTCGCTCATGAGATTGCATGAACTGACCCCTCGTGCGAAGCTGTAGGGGAAAGTTTATCCAACCCCCAAAGAAACATGCCATTAACCCTTCTGGATCGAAGGCACACAGGATGTCCCCTACGTGGGGGCAAGAAAGAGGAGAACACCTATTCAGACCATCACGACAATCATCTCATTAGGAAGCCGCGGAGGCGCATGGAGACAGGGGAGCCTGGTCGCTGGGGGACTCTTCGCCGCAGTGGGCCAGTGTACATGGACCTAACATCCAGCGAAGAGTGCTGGTATGCATTAAGCGTAAACAACCAGACAGCGAGGAACAATATACAACCGCCGCCCTCCACACCCAACTCCATATCCACCTTGCCCTCCCCTGTTGTAAAGGCCTCTTCCCCAGCCCCGTCATCTCCACCACCTACTGTCTCCCATGCTATCCCTCTATTCACTCGCTCTCCCCCTACTCTCCCTCCCTGGGAGATTCAGAAGGATTATCCTGGGCTCTGATTAAAGCCCAAACTGGAGGGGTGTCTTGGTATGTGGTGGAGGAAGCAAAGGGGGGGGGGGCAGAGAGGATCCTGGGCATGAGAGAGCTTCTCCGTCTTAGGACCAATGGGCGTAATCAATCACACCTGAAATTCCCATGATGGAGGAGTGAATCCCCCTCGCACACATAAAGCACCGATAGACACCAAATCTCGTGCTCATCCCAGATAGAGGGGCTACTCCTGGGTGGTTAAACAGCCGACTGCTGGGTACATTATACCTGTGTCGTTTGAAGAGGCCATTATTTTATTGAAAAAGTTCCCGCCTGCCAAAGGCAAAACAATAGAAGACGGGGGAAAATATGGGGGAGGAATTAAAACAAAAACACCAGATGGTGATATACATGGTTAAAAAATGATTGTTTATAACTTACCGTGGATTAGATTGGATAAGAGAGTGGATTTCCTCAAGGCATTAGGTCTGCAGCAGCCATATTGTGAGAGGGCAGGGGAAGGGACGGCCAACGGGTGTATGAAAGAGCGCTTATCAAATATCCCTGGGGTGTTAGTTATATAATGGACAAGGTAAAAAGGCCGCTCACGCGCTTTTAGTACTAGTGAGCAGGAAAGAGGCCTGAGGAAGGAGATGACGGATGAATTCAATTGCTCCTATGTCTGTGTGTGTGTGTGATAAAATGCCATTGTTAATGTATGTCCCAGTCCCGACGGCCGCCCCAGGAGGTTTAGCCCATGACAGGGACGGCAGGCTCAGGGTAATTACCCCTGGCAGAGTCTTCTGTTCATGGAGGGCGCTCGGCCTTCAGTGCTGACTCTCTGCACAGTCTTTAGAAAGGCACATCCTGCCTGCGAGGCAGAGACACAGGAAAAGGCTCATTTCCAACAAGAAAGTAGTTGGAGGAACTCACGTGCTATTAATGATATGAAGCAGGACGAAGGACGAAGGTGATCATTCATAGTGTGGGTTTGAAAAGAAGAGCTTTTCTGTGTTTGTTGTGCTACTTTCGGTTGCAACCATGTAATAATATCAACGATAAGTTGTGAAAGCGCCCTCGTTTTAAAGAAAGAAGCTTTCAGTTTAAAGTCAGAAGTCAGAGCTTGTGTCGTTCTTACAGTAACTGATGCATAGTGAAGCTGCCTGAGATGTTACTATAAGATCACATCAAACCCTTTAAAAAACTGCTGCCAGGGCATTTAGAAATCATGAGCATTTGAACTTGGGATTTAGGTTAATTGTTTGCATTTTATTTTTCACAGTATGTAAAACGAGTATCTTTGCAGGGGTTACAACGTGGTGCGGGGGTAGCACTGTCGCCTCAGTTGACAGTGAGCGTGTCTGGGTTGATTCCCGGAGGCGGCCTGGTGGCCTTCTGTGTGGAGGTTTGCACGTTCTCCCCGTGTTTGCGTGGGTCTCTCATTGCCAGTCGGTGTGAGGGTGTGAGTTGAATGGTTTGTCTGTCTAGGTGTTGCCCTGCGATGGACTGGCCGACCTGTCCGGGTGTACCCTGCCTCTCGCCGTAGCCAGCTGGCTAGGCTCCAGCACCCCCGTGACCCCGCACTAGGGATTAAGCGGGGTGAAGAAAATGGATGGATGGAGGATGGTTCACAACAGACGGCAAAACAAAGAACCTGAGAGTACAAAAATATATTAGATCAAATAAACAAATAAAAAAATTTTAATTAATTTTTTGATCTTAATGAGAACCCATCATCTTTGCTTACAGAAAATTAGCTGGACCTTAATTTTTACTTTTACCACAAATCTTCAATGTTTTGACATTTCTCTGTTTGCTTAAGATCTTGTGACACGGACCACTACTGATGTAATTCCACTTCCCCTATACTCCAGTAATATAAGCCTTACTGGAGGTTCACAATCTATTTCCTAAAAAGGCATTATATTGCATTTAATTTAAAACCGTAAAGGACACCTGATTGTTAAAATAAAGGCTGTTCAATTATCCACTTGGTTTTAACCACCAGAAACTAGCCAAAGGCCATGATTGTGTTCTTCTGACCCAAGGTTTGCTGTCACTTTTTCAATGCTGAGTGTAGCTGTTGCATTGTCAGTGAGAAAAAATCTCATCCCCTGCAGTGGTGCTCTCCAGTTTTCTCGAACACTCTCTTGACAATGGAGTGTGGCTCTCTGACGTTCTATAATGGCTCCATACCTCAGAGGAAATAGCAAATAGTGACAGCCACTTCAGACAGATCACTGAATTCTACAATTTACTCAATGTTAAAATTCAACATGAAATTATGTATAAATACATATTGGCACAATGACTGTTGGATTAGTATTTCACTCAGTGCTCGGTGTATTGAATTTCATTGTATTGTTAATTTTGAACCGAAGCAGCACAAAATGTTAACATACAATGACGAGCTGGAGTTTTCATTCTAACAAGAAAAGGGTTATGCAGCTTCTTATTCACCGATATAAGTGATTTTTTCAATGATGAAGACATATGAATACTATTCGGACAAATGATCATTTTTATAGCTTCTGAATCAGTAGCCAGTACATTTTAGTGCCTAGAGAAAATGCATTAATAAGACCTTTCCTTCACTTCTTTCTTCAGAAACGTCTTTAATGTGTAATTCTATGTACATGTTATTTTTGTAATAATTAACGTGACAACGTAGAGAGGTGCCGTGAAAAAAAGGCTCGGTGACCCAGACTCTGTGAAAAGCTGACAAACAGCGCAGAGAGAGCCCGGTTCTGGGGCTTCTTGCAGTGTGATATAGGGCAGGGGTGGGTTTGATTAGCTGTAAGTGGAGAATGAGGCAAACAAGTCTCAAAAACAAAACCTGAAAGAAAAACGTGACAGCTTCATTAAAAGGTGGGTAGTTGGCTCCGTTACACGCATGGCAGCGTTGACAGTGGGTGACCCCATTCAGCAGAGGGTTTGCACTGTGCAGCTAATTTCCCAGTTACTACAACTCCACACCTGCTGCCCAGATTCCCATGGGTGACGACACACACACACCACACACACACACACACACACACACACACCACACACACACACAACACACACAACACACACACACACTCATACATACAGAGATCTCGGCATGCAGGCACACAGCACCCATCACCCCCTAAAACCTAGCAACACGCTCTGGCACCCGGCCAGTAGAGCTCCTTTCACGACAACCTTCACCCACCTCCACAACTGGACTTACTCAAGGAGGGAAAAATCACCTAAATTGGACACTGATGGAAAACAGCGCGGCACACAGCAAAGCAGAAAAGTTTGGGCGCCCAGGGGCCATCTTCAGACTTTGTGACATTCAAAACTGTGAAACACGATGCGATATCCTGGGGGGGGGCACGTCCTAGCTAATGCTTTATGGGAATTGTAGGCTGAGGGCCTCCTTGGCGAACGCCCCAGCCATTCCTTCTATGCTCACCTCACGGCCTCGCAGTGTTACGTCCAATGATTTACCAACAATGGATGTAAAAAAAGGCTTCCTCCACAAATCGGCACAAAACTCACGAGCGGGTGATGGATGGAGGAGTTTAGTGTAAAGTTTTATCTGAAACTTGTCTTCAGGAAAAGTAGTTTCTCACAAACTGCAAACAGGGCAAGTTCTCAGAAATCGCCCCAAAATTGGCATAAAATATTTTTTTTTTATATTTTCTAGGAAACTAGTGATTAAAGGCCTGTACAATGAATAAATGTGGTATAAACTGCAACTTTACTCTTATATGAGTTAAGTAAAAGAAAAAGTACGTATTACCTCAAAATTGTACTTATTATACGTAGAAATATACTTTTACTTTATATCCCACTGTTTTCCAGGAGCATGCAATTAATACATTATTAAATGCATCTCAAACAAGTGAAACCCAGTCTCAGCCTGCATTATATATTGCTAAACAACTTGGTTAAAATGGAATGTTTGTGCTCACAGCCTTTAAGAATTCAGGAACCCGCGTCTTTGCCGCATCAGCTCCCTGGGAGATCGGCAGGACTTTAGCGAAAAGCTTCGCATCCAACAAAAGCTGGATCGAGGGAAACTGAAGCCCAGAGGAGGCTGCGAGAGCAGTTGTTGAACAGATGAGCGTTCAGCTTAGAGAACACGAGAAGAGGCAGAATGGACTGTTTGTCGCGGATGTAACAGGGGAAGGCAGCAGCTGGCAGCAGGTTAGGCCTTGTCAGCTTCAAAATTCCACGTTAACTAATTGGCATGGAGCTTACATTGTACTTACAAGTATTCCGCAGTGCTTTCCCCCTTTGATATGAGATGCAATCAGATGGTTGTGTTAAACGCAGCTGCTTTCATTGATTTGGAAATGCAATGGTCTCCATGTGTGTACAACATACCACCAAAAATTTACTTTGACGGAACAAAACAACAAAACATAATGTCCACGTGATAAATTAGATTACTTAGAGAATTAAGTATGAGATTTAGTTTAGATTATTGGGGATGAACATCTCATTAAGTAATTTCACAGATACAGCTACTTACAATCATGTTCATTATTTTAGCTCTAACTAACAAAAAACAACTGCATCAAGAGACTCGGAAAGAAGAAAACCGTGGACAAGGGTTGGAAAATGAAAGGGGTAAGTAGCTCTTTTTTGACGAGCAGTTAAGTGGGGGTCGAAAATATATTTGGTAATCAAAAACAATTTCAACAACACTACAATTTCAGAGAGGCCCAGGTTCAGCAAATTATATGTAAGGCAATGATGCGAACGCTTGAAAGGAAAACCTGAAAAATATGAAAAACGTGTCATCGCGTGTTGATCCACACGTTTCAGGTAATTACTTAAAGAACTTTTCTTCTTCCAACAAATTTGTTCTCTAAATGGAAATTAGTAGTGCTCACAATTGCAGGCATCCAGGCATTAACGAGCAAATTGTGTGTTGTTTTTTTTCCAAGGATCAGGTACCTGTAATTGAAATCACTCATAGCAAAATTTGTATAAAGTTTCATTCATTAGCAGTGAATTCCTGAATCCTGAGGAGGAATTGTTCTCTTCCTCTCACGCGCCCCTGAGAAAGGATTGTTATTAAACTGGAATCAAATGTTAAATTAACAGTCAAAGAGCAAAAAAAAAAGGTTAATATGTAAAACAAATGGATGCTGCTCTAGTGACGGCGGACCGCTCATGGGAGCCGAGGGAAATGCGATGTGAGGATCATCTCTCTCCTCATGTTTCTGCTACGCAATGATTACTGCTGCGCGGCGGCCTCCCTATCCTCTCGGCAACTGCGGCCGTACTTCCTGCCTCGGGGAGCCGGCTGTTCGGGGGGGGGACTTGCTGTCTGGTTTCGCACACGGCCCCCTTTCTAATGATCAAAGAGGTCATCTGTAGCTTAAGCTACACGCACTCACCTCCCACAACCTGTCAGTCACCGTCTGCCTATTCCTACCTGAACACTCACCGCAGCTTAAAAAAAAAAAAAAAAAACCAATACGCTCGTCCGAACTTAAACTCAGCGGGCTGTGTTATAAAAGTGCACATAAAAAAAAAAAAACCAAACAGTCTTCAAGCTGAAAAGACGTGTGTGGGATTAGTGTTAAATTCTAGACTCATTTGCAAGTAGATCATTAGTGGCCTCGCTGAGAGTTACGTTGACATTCAATGCAAGGAGGGTTTTTATGTCTATTGGGGCCAGCTATTTATAGACAATTACACTGCATGGACCCACCCAAGGAGAGGCAAATGGATGAGAATATTTCACAACTCTTTGTATGTCCGTCTGCTGTGTGGTGCGCTCGAGTTCCCTGCTTCAGCCAGCAAGACGGATGGATAAGAAACGCTACTCAAGCCCAAAGATTGGCCCCCCACACTAACATTTCAGCATGTCTGAACAATGCACGCGTTCTGGCACTGACACTAGTATCACCATAATGAGTGCTCAGCGTAATGAATGGATGTTAAACAGAACGACCGGTTGCCACCCGCACGCCGGACGGCACCGCGAGTCGTCCCCACGCTCTGGATAGGCTCCCCGACGACGCACGGGCTGCCCGACGGGGCAATAAGACGCCACAGAGGTGCCAGGGGCTGGTGACGAGTCAGACATTTCAGGTGTGGAGGAATGGAAACAGCAGGAGTCCCCAGACACTCAGCTGGAAAGTATCCTGGGAAACACTACACTGCCAATGCGAAAGAGTGGCAAATGCAAAACATCTGTTTAAACGATGAGCGGGGACAATCGCATAATCAAAATTAGTCATGAGAGACAGACCATGACATTTTTTGATTTCTCCTAAATCTATAATTATGGTGCGGTTCCGTGTCACGGAGATTGCGAGCTGTGGAAAGAGTAGTGCTGCAAATCATCCATTAGGTACGGTACTAACTGATGCTAACAGCAGCATCTAAGCCAAATCCTCTCCAAACACCCAAACTACTTCAAAGATGTATTCAAAGTAGAAGCCCAGCCAAATCTTTTGACACTTTATTTTTTAAGGGTTAATGGAACCCAGTGATTAAAATATTCCCTCGGCTGTGGAACGTCTTAGTATTTATGATTTTAAAAAAAAAAGTGAATTGAATTGTGATAATTTCACAACATTTCATTGCCTCTGGCTTTTGACGACAGCAAAAACTGTACTTGACATATGATTGAATTAGATGAAAAGAAAACAAAACACTTCATATTAAAAGGTTACTAGCATCGAAAAAGATACTTAGTTCTTTTATTCGTAATACGTTTGTAGTTAGATGAACATGCACCGACACTCCTAACATATTTCTAGATGATGGCCAGTGGGTGGTACCAATGTGACAAACTCTGAGTGGTCCGAAATAGGCAGCCATCGACACCCAGTAGAGTCTAATATTACAGTCCACTGGAAATCTTAGTTTGGTTTTGAACGAATATAATTGCATTGGTTTACGGCAAACAGCTTCAAGATCTACTTTAAAGACTGCCATAATTTTCCTATTTTTACCTTTGCAGACGCCCCCTGCAAAACAGCACAGAAATATATTAAAAACTTTTAGTTGATCGCAAAATTGGAAAACTAAAGCCTCAGGAGCTTTGTTAAACTGAAAAATCTGAAGTAGTAAGACCATTAAGTTTTATACAAAAAAAGGGAATTTTCAAAAAGTAAAAGAAATCCCTGTGAAACTGTGGATATGGTTAGTTGTTTAATGTAATATTTTAATCATTAATGTATGACATAGCTTAGAAAGTGGTTGAGAAACTTAAAATGTATTAAATTAAAGATTGAATTGAATACTTTTGATGGATGTGTCCAAACTTAAAAAACCACAATATAATTTCTATAAATGAGCAGGATTTTAAAGAAGAAATTTAAAAATCCTTGCTGTTGTAATTGTCCACGAGCAGTCTTATTTCACAGTAGTAGCCAATCAATGGTTGAACATTCTCATATTCTACTCTACAACTACTGGTTCATTGCAGTACCACTCTTGTTTCTCTTTTCTCATCAGTCAACAGGTATCCACATGATCATCCAGCTGGAGGTCTGGTGATCGTAGCCAAGAGGAAACACTCATGAAAAATAATTGTTGTATTGGGCGTAATTGATTAAAAGGAACGTCCCCGTGGGCTCCAAAGTGACTTTGAGAGTCGAGCAGGATGAAGTGGGACGTAAGAGTGCAGGCCGATGGCCTTAGCGGAGTTGATTGACAGGCTGTCTCTACAACAGGATTATCATTTCCCGAACGCAGGGCAGGCGTCCTGCTGGACGGCGTGTAAACTAACGCGGCCCGAGGGGGGCAGGAGCGGACTGACGGCGGAGGAAAACAAGGTGGCGCGTGAGCTTCAGAGCCGCTAAGAAAACGGAAGCCACGAATGGCCCACGCTCGTTCCTCCCTCAAGAGCGCTCACTCACGTGATCAATACGACGGTGAACCGTGGCACTGACTTGTACATATCACACGCCGTTTGCCGCCATGAGAGGCTTGTTTTGACTGGGACTCATTGTGCTCATGGAAGGAGTCACGTGAGAGAGGTGAGAGAGAGAGAGAGAGACATTATGGATAGAAAAAATCTGTTTTAAATACAACAAATTATTCTCTATAATTTAGCGTCAGTCAAAATCGGAATCAACAGTTTCATAAGATAACATTATGCCAGTGCCAGCACAGTACTTCAGCTCAAATCAAATACTGAACCGCAGGCTTAGTACGGATCGGCTTAGCAAGCAGTTGAAATGGAGGAGGATGCTTGATTTGGATATACTTTACTTTCAATGAAACTTACTGCTTCATTCATTATTCTAAAAAATGGCAAATGGTAAAGAAATGATATAAATAAGAACACATTATGAGCAGATATGACAAATCATAAA
Organism: Betta splendens; assembly: GCF_900634795.4. Taxonomy (NCBI): domain Eukaryota; kingdom Metazoa; phylum Chordata; class Actinopteri; order Anabantiformes; family Osphronemidae; genus Betta; species Betta splendens. Next base: position 4,368,880 of record NC_040883.2, on the reverse strand, counting down.
ACAAGTTACAAGTATGTAATATTATCATAAAATAGTGATGGCAGCAGTACATGTAACAATGTCAGCTGTATATGAGCTTTTCTTATTATATTCACGTTCAGCTTTTACTGTGGACAAGTTAAATAAGTTTAAATCTAGCGTTTTGTGCATAAGACTTGAAAGCCTAAATGCACGTGCCATTTATCATTATAAATACTTACACTGACAGCCCCTGATTATCCGTGTACTGTCGAGAATAATTTACTAAGTGAATTGATCCCGGCCCGCTCTGCTCGAGCCCGTGAACGCAGCAGACAGCGAGAGAGACCCGTCCGTGATGGTCAAGCCGTCTACGATTACCCTGGTATGCGCCCGCTGCACATGCTGCTCATTTACTACTCTGCTGAGTAGGAGGTTAAGCTACATATTGATCTGAAACTGGTCCTGAGCTCCCAGCTGTGGAACTACAGCAATCTGCAATTCTTCACTGGAGTCCATCCATTCTCATTCATTTACATATTCAACAGCATTAATGTACTTCCACATACATGAGCCGATATGTCGATAATCCCTCAATTATTCATGTGACTAATACTTTCTATCTAGGTGCACTGTGTAAGAACTGCTCTTAAAGCAACTATCTGAGACTTTACGTGTCAGTAACTGGTTCAAACACAAAAGCCTTTAGTGAAGTTTGGAGACATAAACTCTTGGTCCTGTTGCATGTTTGTCATCTACTCCTTCACTACAACTCTCTCTTGTGTTGTTTATTACACACTATACGGATGCTTTGCACCTTCTGGCCCGCTGGTATGTAACATACAGTAGGTGAGTGTTGTACTTAACTATACTTATCGACTAATAATGGCAATTTTACATGTTAGTGAGTCAAGCAGCTTTCGCAGCAGCACTTTTGACCCGATGGCCTAGAGTTCTGCTTTTATTATGGCTCGAATTAAGATTAAATTTGCAGTTCCTTCTTTGCACGAGCTCTGGCAAAATAAAGCTGCTCATCATTGTTATCAACTACTTGTCCTAAAATAAGATATTACACTCTCAGTTTAAGTATTGTTGTTTTTATCATATATAAGTAGTTTTCATTACATTTAAGTCTACATTGAACTTACTTTAGTAGTTATTGCTTTATTGGAAGCTCTATTTTTCTACCTTCCTAAGCGCTAATCCTGAATAAACTTAAGTTCAGCACCTTCACCCCACTGAAATGTCTTTGACTTTATGTTCAGATGCTGAACCTACAGCGACTAACCTCAGGCACTCAGGTTTCTGATTGGTCAAGGGAGGGGAGTGGCCCCCGCTGTGCATAGATGAGTGCTCAGATAATTGGTTGGGAGAATTGGGAGTCGTCAGCGGTCACTCTAACAGAAATGGGTCCGGCCGCCTGAGCTCCCAGCTCCTCAAGTGCCATTTTAACACATTCCCCTGACTTTTAATTGCAATCAGCCATTGAGGGCAAAGACGTGGCCCTGGCCTTCAATCATACACTAGCACACGTGTTTAGTGGGCAAACATGCATAAAAAAAGGAGTGTTAAATATTAAATATTACTAATGATGCTCAGCAAACATGTACTCTCTCACTGACAACAGATCAGATCCACACTGCTGACACACTAGAGGGAATAAACATGGCAAAGGTTTCAGGGGTTTCAAAGAGAGAGGAGGAGGGAGAGAGGCTTTGTCTGGGGTGTAGCTGCGTGGCTGTGGGGATCAATAGGTTTAACCAGCAGGGGCTTGGGTCTGTGGAGCAGGAAGAGACACAGGCAGGAGGTGAGGGGTGGACAGAACAGCCGGGAAATGCTTTATCACCACTACCAGCTAGGCACTGTCTCCCATCAGGGGCGCAAGAAGCTTAGAGGCTGGAGTGTGTGTGTGTGTGTGTGTGTGTGTGTGTGTGTGTGTGTGTGTGTGTGTGTGTGTGTGCGTGCGTGCGTGCGTGCGTGCGTGCGTGCGTGCGTGCGTGCGTGCGTGCGTGCGTGCGTGCGTGCGTGCGTGCGTGCGTGCGTGTGTGTGTGTGCTAGGAAGCATGAGCTTCATATGTTGCTTTATTATCCAGGGTCTTTTACTTACACTACATAATGATGTTGTATTGTTTTAATGAACCTGGCATCTGCCAGACTTCAGGGAAGCTGTCTGATATTAGTTTGACTCTCCATTACCCGGTAGACGATATGTTTGGAGAGAGAATGCGAGAAGATGGAAGAAGGAAAACAGGTTGGAGACTGTAATGTTTGTCCGTGTGCCGAGCGGGAGGTGGAAAATGAGGAATGGTGAGTCGAGGTGACTGACACACGGAGAAGGATTGATTAGACATCTGCCATGGAGATGCAGCGGTTTGCGATAAACGTCGAGGGTCTCAGTGACAACAAAGAGGTGCCACTGGTCAATATGCGCCGTAACGGCAGCAGAGACGAGACGCAGCAGCCAGTACCGTGTGTGAAAACGGGTCCATGGGTTGGACAGACACCAGGTACCTTCTGATGTCAAGTCCTTCCCTGCCTCCAAATGAAAACACCCAGAACCCGCCTGGGCTCGGTGAGAATTAGCGTCACAAGACCAGGTCAGAACTAAATAAAACGGGGCGTAATGAAATAAATTACTGTATAAATAAATCGTTTTTATTTCAAAATGCAATATCCAATGCTTACTGACGGTCCAGACAGTGTTTATCTACCGAGTAAATGCAATCACAATGATAAGTGAAGCACAGATGCAAGCTAGTCACGATGGACGGCAGCGTAGGTTCCAGGTCACAGCAAAGGAACAAAACAAATTCAAGTAACGACGTTTGCACAAATTTAATTCATTTATAATTTTTATTCATGAAGACATTAAATCAAATTGGAAAATATCTCCTTTTTCATTTTTTGATTCCCTTTCTGTCAAGGATGGAGCAACCTCTCAGCCACTGGCTCCACCCCGTCTGCCCTGATTGACAGGCAAAGCCATTGAAGTTGCATTCAGAAGAATCTATTATTATTATTATTGTTATTTACTATAATACTGTTATTTATTTCATAATGTGCCATTTATAAATGTCATTCTGCAGTTCCATACACTGTGTGATAACAAAAAAAATATGATGTTGGACTTTGACAATTTCATTCATTACACCAGACAAATCATACAGTAATTGAGCCGAATAAGTTGTCCTAATGTCTTAGTCCCCTAAACAAACAGCGCTGTCATAATTGTTTTTAATCGGATTGCATTGTTTTGGCTGATAAAATATGCTAACTTGCATTATTATGAGTAATGAGAGGAGCGGAACTAACTGATCAGCAGCCCTCATCTCAAACAGCAAAAGAGCCTCATCGTGTTTGTACAGTAGATGCAAATGAGCATCTACGCCGTCTGTTGATTCAGGCGACACAGCCTGAAGTGGATGCTTCTGTCGCCACGTGTTGATTTCTACCTTTAACCTGGACTCAGTCAAACTTGTGTGAGGAAATCCCGCGTTTTAATTCACCGCACTCCTCACCTCCTTTGGATTAATACAGATTTGAGCGCAGACTGTGCATTTTAATTAGATTATTTCCAGCTGCAACAGGTAAACAACTGCAGAGCTTTTTAATGAAGTCTTTTCACATGGCGTTAGGCTTTATTGTGTTTGTGACATGTTGTGTATTTAGTCCTTTAATTGGATACATTTTTTCTTATTCACTTAGTTTCTGTGTGTACTGTAGAAATGAGCATGTGATACCTAGAGATTAAGATAAATCCAATTTAATAAACCGCAACCCAATAGTTTAACTAGGTGCTATTTTATATATTTATTTGTACACTATATAAATAAATGGTCATAGTCAGTTCATGTTTGCAAAGGCACTAGAATGGTTATATGACTGAATGGAATATAACTGTAGGACTCTGAGAACATGAACTGCATGAGGCTCCGTGTCTCGTTTCACTTTTCCAATTTGGTCCACGCTGCGCTGGAAACGCCCTACACAGTTGATGAATCAACAAGCGCGAGTCAGCGAGAGTCGGAGCCGTCAAACCTGCCTTAAAACAACGGGAGCCGACTCCAACGCTGACACGAATGACTTAAACAGTTTGCTCTCTGCTCTAATTTTCCTATTTAACTCTGTGGGTAAAATGAGAGGACGGGATCAGCTGCCAAGTGTTGTTCCGCTTGTCTTCGAAATGGCACAGGGAACAAGAAATTGAATCGCACCCGTGTGAATTTTCACACTTTTTTTTTTTAAATATGCAAGAGCATAATGATTTTAAAGACTTGGATGCATCCAACTATTTTGGCAACACTGAGGGGGTGTTATTGTACAGCTGTTCCAACTGCGGGATAATCCAACAAGTTCTAGCATCAAAAAACTGCAAACCGCACATGAAAACAAACATTATGTTTGCTGATACGCACAAGCTCTGGAGGTAATAGATTGCGTGTACGGGGGATTTCAATCATTTGTCCATAAATAGCCTGTCAGTCATTGATGTAGTATATCTTTAAAAATACATCAGTTGAAAAATGTGAGTCCCCAGAATGGAGCAGAGACAAAGTACAGTAAGCGCTGCAGTGAGTGGACAGTGCAAGAAGCATGGCCCCTGTTCAGACTGTAATACTGTACTGAGACCTATTCTGAAGGACAGCGCGTTGCACTTTTTAAATTCTCTATCAGCTAATTAATCAGCAGCACATAGAAAGGACATGATAAGAGTCATCCCGCTTAAATAGCCGCAGCTAAAGTGGTTCTAAATAACCCCGAGGTGCGGCTGCGGTGGGACCTGGGCAGCGTGGAAGGTTTTACCTCCATTACAAGACGAGGCTCAGGCCGCGGCGGCGCTGGATCCCGAGCCCCTGATTTGTCAGGCGCGTTTTTAAAGCGTGCGTGCGTGCGTGTGATGAGGCGTGTTGTACAGGGAATGTCTGCAGGCGGATGCTGAGTCATGCGTTGTGGTTGGGCCGCGCCCTCCCTGGGCCCAGGAGCGCCCCCTCACGACCCGCACGGACCCAATACGCACGTACCCCAAGCCTCGGCACCGACTGCCCTCGTCCCAGAAGGCCCGGCAGGAGCCCGTCGACTCATGTGTCGCCCCCACCCCCTCCCACCCGGGTCGCTCGCCCTACAGAGAGCGGGCGGAACCACAGTGGCGCAAACGCAGACACAAATGGCCGCTCCAGACGCTGCCGCGCGCCTCTGCATTCATTACCTCTCATTTTTGTCACGGAGCACAAAGCCTGGCGCCGAGCGGCCGGCGCGCGCTCCTGACGGGCTTCGCTGGGCCACGGCACCGGCCTTCGGGGCTTATGGCATCCGCGGTTGAGACAGTCAGAGGTCATTAATGAATATACATGCGGGGACTGTAGTGGGAGAAAGCGAGGGAGGAGGATGAATATTGAGCTAACGTGCAGCGCATGTGGGGCCGGAGTCCCAGCTCCCACTCACTACAGTGTGTCCTCTGCTTTTAGTCGCTGTCTGGCTTGTGAACATAAATATTTACATGGCTGCCGTGGGTCAGGATTTCTAGAGGATCCTTTGCTTTTACCATAAGAGGAATATATAAAATATGCTCCGCTCCCTCTTTAGCTTCGCAGAGGAGCTGTAGGTTTCCTTTTGCACGGCGGCAATGAAACTCCTGTTTGCTCTGGGATGCCTACGCAGCCCTGTTGTCTCTGTAGTGTGTGCCGAGTGCACGGGGTGTGAATATTGTCTCATTATATTGACAGTTCTCATCGTTGCCCGTTTCAATACCCAACATTGGGCGAAAGAAGTGCCGTAACGTAAACAGTTTGGATGCTTCCAGCCGGTGAGGGAGGCGGCAACAGAAGCAATAACACAGACAATATACTTATTGTCTTCCTTTGTAATACTGGATGCAATAACAATACTGCAGGCTAACTTGTCTGATGTGAATCTCCGTGTGGCTCGTGCGTGCCCAGACAAAACTATAAATATTTGGGACCATTACAGGCATATTCTCAGTTGAAGCAGCCCCAGTGCAAACACCTTCTTCTGGCTTCCTCTACTTTTCTTCTTCCCGATTCCATCCTAATTTGCCAATGCCAAATCTATTTTGTCATGTAACTCCTCTGATAGGTTGGCATGTAATTAACTCCTTGGCATGCTCTGTGGGTTGTCATTTGCATGGTAATAAATCTCGGCTCCTATTGTAGGTGGGGGAAGCATAGCCGACTGTGTGCTTAGCTTCGGCAAACATTCCCGTCCAACCCTTTATCAACTACCCCCGAGTCCGACCTGCTTGGTCCGAGAGGAGTAATCGTCATTTCCAGGTGGCAGACTGTATTGATTAAACACTGCATTTAGATTTTAGGAATGTATTTAAAGCCAGACCTGCAGCAAATGGAGCTTTCGAACAACTTGCTGCTATGAAACTAACCCTGAATTTCTTTTTTTTTTTCATCCTTTTTCCATCCATTAAAGACTCATTTCCTTTTGTCAACTGTGAGGGTTATCTTTCCTGGACTGAAGTAAACTAAGCTCCAATCTATAACTTATATATCATTATAAGAAAAAGAAATATATATATATACACAGACCAGGTTCACATATGTCTGGTCTGTGGGTATTCGTGTCCCCTGGTGCACATGAAATACACCAAAGAGATGAGGCGTTTGGGAGAAGGATGCACGTGTGCGTGTGTGCGAGGTGATTATATGTGTGTGTTTTGAGAGATGGATGAATGGAGTAAAGATTGCACTCATCTGTCGTGGTACAGTGCTCCCATCAGGTCTAATGAGTGTGCCGGGGTGACCTCCGTCTCGTAGGTTCACAGGCCTGATTAAACATCGTCTCAGAGTCGGCTCAGGGGAGACCAGCCCCGGCTCCCGCTCTCCCCCCTCTCTCCCCTTCTCTCCCCACTTCTTTGATCCCCTCCATCGTCCTAATGGCTTCTTCTGATCTAACCCCATTTATCTCTATCACCCCCCAACACACACACATACTGTATGTGTGTGTGTTGCTATCCCCTGCTTCACTCTACTAGTGATCGTCCTTTTGTTTGACTGTCATCTGTCTTTATTGATATTTGTTCTTCTGGCTTGTGTGTTTTTAGCATTTTTGCTCCACTGTTACATGTTTCCTGCTGACAGCCAACAATAAATATGCGTGTCTGTGTGTATGAGCTTCCAGAATCTGACTGTCACATCTTCCCCGAATGCTCCTCCAATCTTTCTATGTTTATTCAGAGCTGGTAAGCCATAATGAGGCTGAAGTTGAGGGATGATGATTAACTGCAACAGGATCCTGGAACCGGCGTAAGTCGTGATAAGACAGCTTTCTGTGGAGGCCGTGATTTATTTGGCTGTAAGGTGCGGAATATCAGCCGCTGCTCTCCGCTGCGGGCCATGTGGGGTCACGAGTCGGAGACATGCAGTTAAGATGCAGCCGGCCAGTGTGTTTTAATCTTGCTCTCTTCACTTTGATCTCAGTAACTTCAGTCGAAGCGAGCTCAAATCATCACCAAGACATTTTAAAGGGTTGCAATTAGGGGCAAATAGCCTGCCATTTATCAAGCTCCTTTCATGTCCACCATTTTATTTTATGAAAGCAATCGATTGTCTCTGCGGCGCGGAGACGCGGCCCAGCCTCCGCCGGTGCTCCTAGGTGAAAGTAATGAGCACAGCCGGGCCACGGCGGCGAGAGAGCGGGACGGAGGCCGGATTGCGTGACTGACGCGTCCTCCACATTCACACCAGAGTCATCAGACGGGCCAGGCCGGTGAAAATGGAGCAGCGAGTCGGAGCGCCAGGGGCGGCCGGGCATGTGTGTTGGTTTACGGGGAGGGGCCCGGGCCGTTTTAAAGGGAGCCTGGAAAGCAGAGGCACCGAAATAGACAGAGGTCAGAAGAAGGGGAGGAATCGTTGGAGGAGGGAAGTCGGCGAGCGGAGCTTCTGCAGCGACTGCCACAGTTGTGAGCTGTTTATTTACACTTAGTCCACATCAGCGCTCCAGAGGTGCCGGCCACTCTGCAGGCAGACGGCGAAGGGGAACATGTGGCCAGCGCAGACTTAGACAAAGAGAATCGCATGTATGTGGAACGTACTCACACAGACAACTGGGATTTGTTTATCACAACAGATGCCTGTTAAATACGTACAAAATGAGCTCTGTTCATCAATATTTAAATTCTAAAAGTATGAAATGAAACATATTTATTGCATAAAATATACATGCATTCTTTAAACATTTGCTCTGCTGCATGCTAAGTATTAAACCAGTCTTAACATGCATATTTATCAGCAGACGATATTAACGGATCAGGGAGAGGAATATGCACGACCGTACACAACGATGCCAATTATGTTATATCCACATAGTTGATACACACACACACACACACACACACACACACTGAGACACACGGGAGCAAAGCAGAGCTCCAGCAGCGCGGGGCAGGAGAGGAGGCTGCAGGGCTCTGACCACATAATCATCTCCTAGAGAGTGATCATCAAGGCCTCCAACATCACTGCACAAATACACCAACTCCCGGACCCCCTGGCAGGAGGGTGGGAGGGAGGGGGAAGACAAAGAATGTTTACAGGAGAAAAGGGGGAGAGAGACAAAGTGGAAGGAGGGAGGGAGACAGAGGAAATTAAAATGTGGGTCGCACAGAGAGGAAAGATGGAGTAAAGGAGAGGTGCGCCCAAAATTAGGAGACAATAAAAGACAATGAGTGAAATAAAGAAGACGTGGTTCTGTTTTGGTGGATGTATGAAGAAGGAAAAGAAGAGAGAAAAGTAGAAATAGAAGAGAATAGAAAGTAACAGAGGAGCAAAACTCTTCTGTGAAGTAAAGAGAAAGCGAAACGGATGAAAAAGCAATAAGGTGAGAAAGAAACAAAACGGGAGACGGAGGAATAAGAGGCAGAGTGTCTGTTTGCCACGCATGGATGTACACCTGCGTTGCCCTGGAAACGCCAGCCACTTGGATTATGAGCTGATTAGTTGCTCTCCTCCTTGAAGCCCCCCCTCAACCGGGCTGTCTCCCCTCGCCGGGCGTGTGCGCGCTACCTGGGACACGCTCCGATGAGCGCTCGCCCACACGCCGGCTCCGCTCAGACACATACATGCAATAAACTCGGCCCGCGCTCGAGTCGTACCGACTCCAGCCGATACCCTTCTGTGTCAACATCTCAATCTTTTCACCCCCCGCCGGACTCGGCCTCTCTGTCTCTCAGCGTGTGACGTGGGAGGGTGCTAATCTCGGCCCTTATCTTTGCCTGCAGCTCTGCTCACATTGCCTTCTCCACAAGCACCTTATCTGCCATCACTGTCAATCAGAGCAGATCAGGCTACCTACAGCTGAGCCCGCTCGACCTCCTCTCCCCCCCGCGCCCCCGGCAGCCTGCCTCCCCACACGTCCATTACCAGCATTAGCACCATGCTCCCTGAACCTGCACAAACATCCACACACACACACACACACACACACACACAAACACACACGCGTCACTCCAGCCACTACTCACAGCTTCCTCTCTGGCATTTCTTCTGCAAGTTCAACTTTCAATAAATTGGCTCATTCTTTTGGCAGCTGTCTCGCACAATAATCATAAAATCGTCCCTCCGTGTGACAATCTGATTGCATATTTGACCACTAAACTAAACAGATCTGTTCTTGTACCTGCTCACGGCCAAAACAAGGGTGAAATTTAATTTAGATTAAAGTTTTCCTCAGGGGAAAGGAGGCAAAGCGCAGGAGTAATTCAGTCATAAGTACTGCATAAAAAAAAAAACACAACAACAACACAGGAGCATTTTTGCAATAGCTGTTTACCGTGTACTGCAGGGTAGATAGGGAAATAGGTTTGCTTTTAGTGTCGCGGTTATTCATAAAGAGAAATGGCTTTAAAAAAAAAGCTCACTAAAAGAAAAACCCACGGTTCGACCACAGTGGTGTCGTCATTGTAACACAGGCGCGATTCGAACACTTACGACATGTAGATGAACTCACACTCCAGCCCTTCAATCAGGCAGCGCCGGCGACCTCCTCCACCCGCGGTTGCTCTAGGAAACCCACCCATCCACGCGCGCTGCCCACATTCACACACACCCACTAATCAGGAGCAGTAATCCAGACTGCCGGCATTTAGGTTTCACGAGCCTCGCCGTGAGGGCAGCCGCACTGCAGGTACAAGTGAGGGAGGGGAAATAAAATAGCACAAATCCCCTTTGGGCAGGTTTAATATTTTTAGGCGAGGGCACTTTTATGTGGGGGCAGGTGTGCCTTGGATCCCTAATGCTGAAGTAATTGTAGATAATGGAGTTTTTAGGACAGCTGCTGATGCCGGTTTAAGTAGGATTTGGGTAGAGATTTATAGTGGAGGGAGAACGGGCAGACGGGAGGAAAAGTTGGAGAGGCGCGAGCATGAGGTAGTGAAGTACAGTAGGAGGTGGAAAAGGAGGCCGGCCTCAGCTTATCCCAGCAAATGTGAGAAGCAGGAGGAAAGGGGGAGGGTGAAGCTAAGAGAAATATATATATATATATATGGCTCTGTCACTTTACATAAAAAGCTCTGGGAGTGAGGGGGTAAAAAAAATTAACTCATCCATAGTTTAGTGTGAAACGAGAGACCGTCTGGCCCGGTGCTTCCCGAGAAAAGGGGGTTATAGAGGGCACAAGCTGGATGACTAATTGGGGAGGAGACGAAATGAGGCTTGACTCAATCTACACTCTTGAATCAACTCTGCCCTACAGTATGCGTCAAATGGGCTCCCTAAGTGGTGCTTTTCCATTGATTATATCCGTTCAATGTTACGCTCCAACTCCTTGTTGGAGATATTTGACAGAAAAAAAGGGGGGTGTAAAAGGGGGCAGAAATCCCAGTCAATACGTAGTCAGGGCAAACCGGGT